>NC_134025.1:22830419-23133449 GCF_964204645.1 Tubulanus polymorphus
AAATAGTCAGGTTCGAGTCATCGCTATGCGCATTTTGAATGAACGGCGCTATTAATCGATGTCTTTTTCGCACGAGGCTGAAAATGGTACGGTTTGTTTTTTTCTTTTTTTTTGTTTGACGTCAAGCTCGATCGCTCGTGGAGCGCGTGTTCTATTGTTAGCGAGAAGACAATTTCTTTGCAAAATAAACCGCGTCGTCGATTGAACGAAATGCCATAGAAACAAGCACGGAAAAAAGACGAAATTATATTTCCAACATCACGACAACTTTAATTCGTGGACTAGGCGAGAACAGCTTCAAAAGAGAGTGGGAGATATTGGTTCATCGGCAGATGAGATAGATGGCTATACGTTCATCTCCAAATGTGACAGAAATATCAATTCAACATAGCTACGTATAAGGGATAACATGATCAATAGATAATAGTCCGCGGAAAACGATTACCGATAAATTGACACGGTAGTGTGAAACATAGTCACGGATCTCTCTTCAACAAGTAAATGGAGATGTATGAATAGGGTAGTATACTGTGGGGGTACGACTACAACAATATAAATATCTATAACCAACCTCGACCCTAGGGGGCTCTGTTCGTAAGTATGCCTGACGGCGATAGTATTTCCAAGATAATGTTCTTTTATGCGGATCTGTTTTATGAGTAGTCCTGTGCGCGGCGGTGTCCGTATTGCTTCGCGATTTTCTGTAAGTCCACGGTTTGTAATGATGCGCGTGAAAATGACCGTGTGGGCGGCATTTGGTACAGCCGACATGTCCGCAACATCGGCTTGTCATTTTCGTTTTGCCCTATTTTTCTATCCTATCAATATTTTCTACGAAGCTAACATCTACGCGCGGTGAGCGAAATGAGATGTCGCGAATGAGATGTCGCGAAAGATAGCAGCACAATGTATGTAAATCTTCCCTGAAGTGAGTTTATAGCACTAATGAAGGGATGATGAACGTGCTTTTGCGACGACAATAGTGTTTAGTATTTCGACCCTCGCGTATCTCGGGTATAAGCTGCATGTAGCTAGCTGAAAGCGCTAATGTGTAAGTCCGTGCGTCGATTAATCCAAATAAGAAAACTAAGATGCAATGTTACAACGCCGTGCAACCAGTACGTCCATTCGTGACAACGTTCGTGTTCTAGCGTTCGAACGTCACAACGCTGTCGGCGTCATTGTCGAGATATTACGCGCTATATGTATCGGAGGCGAAGCGCGTGCCGAAACCGCTCGGATTTCTGACAACAAAAGTCGCATTGATTTTGCTATACATTTATGAAGCGTCGGAGAATGCTACTTCATTGTCAGCCGGATGAGATGCAACGCCGTGTGCGCTAAATTTAACAACGAACATCACCCAAAAGCGACTTGTATTCAGTTAGCCTGTTTAAAGCGCTAATCCGCCGAATGTTGATTTTAATTTAGTATCCCAATAGTATATTACTCGCAGTAGATGTAGATTTTCGTATATTCTATCAGTCGAATTGTCTTTAGAATTACGATGTTTATGAAAATATGTCAACCTTAAATATTGACAATTTGGCATAGTGACAACAACAAGCTCATCAATGTTTAATTATGCGTGGTCAACTTTTCTAATTGCACTCGTTCAACTTTCGTATGCCACATGTTGGTTTTATGACAGATGACAGCGTGCGGGAGCTCATATGTCAATGCTGAATTCCAGAAGACCGGTCATCTGCAAACACTCGTTAAATTGTTCGCTAATGTTTTGATATATAGGCTACTTGAAATGTGAATTGTCTGTTTTCTGTTAGTGAAAGCGAAAATGTTTAAACACTCGCTTAGAAACGAAACGATGCAAAGATGGTTGACGACGAAAACGTTTTCGAAAATGTCGCGTCCTAAAACGAATCTTGCGCAGCGAAAAATATATGAAAATGAAAAAGTCGCTTTACCTGTGATTTTTGGTATCCTTCTAATACGTTCTGAAAGCGACCGAGATCCTTCTGGACTCGGTGCAAAATCTTCAACGAAGAACGAATCGCTTGTAGGTTGCTGGCCGTCGGGGTTTGCAAAAGACAAGCCTAAAATGAAATCAGAGGTTAAACGTGTTTGCAAATCATGTATAGTGATTCGAGAAAAAGTCTCATTGGAAAAATTGAAATTGGAAAAGTAGAAATTGGAAATTTAGAGAAATGTTGAAATGAGATGAAGAAAACTTGAAATTTTATTGACATTTTGAAAAATGACACATATATTGCTTAACATTGTTGACAATGAAAATAGAATATGAGTTGTGAAATATATTTGATTACAAAATAAACGCCAAAATTGATGGCGTATTGATCGACTCACACGGAACCCCTTGAATAAACGCTGTATCAATTTAGATATAAAAACTATTGCAACGGTTTTTACGGCGTCCAAAAAAACAACATAATTCAACACCGCCTGGCTAAAACAATTTTCAATTATGAATCGATTACTGCCAATCTTCAACTACAAATAGGGATAAATCGAGCATTTCGGAGATTGCAAACTCATTAACCGCTCGTTGTTAATTGTTACCGGTATTCCAGCGTCATGAAAAAATGATTTTAATCATTTAATCAACGTGATGCAAAATTCCAGGAAAAAATATAAGTTGGGCGAGAACCCGTGATTGACGACGCGACGAATGTATTTTTGTCTATAATGAACACGAGGAAATTAGAAGGCGAGCCAGTTGTGATATAGTGTAATTTCTTTCTGAACTATTCATTAATGCGCGATATTAATTTTATGACCGCTTGCGGTAATTCGATAACGTCGCGTGAACGTTGTAGTCGATATTTTTCAACGGACGCCGCGAAATTGGAAAATGATTTACCACAACAAAAAGGGCACCAAAGCATTGCGACGTAACATGAACAGATTTACTACTCCGCCTAAGACTAAATCTTAAGCAGTGTTGCCTGCCTCGCCTCACCCAATCTCCCAAAGAGGTGCTTTTACTATATACATTATCGACGGCCAATGTCGTCGATGAGAATCATTTTGTAAATGCGGGTGCTCTTTTGGATATGAATGAATCTAATATGGGATTTTGGGTGAGAATCTCATGTAGACTGCGGTGTCCCTTAGATCCCTATGTATGTTTTAGTAGGCCCTACAAGGTTAGTGTCATAGAAGGAAATGCCTCCCCTTATTCGTGTCTTCCTTACAATAGATCTCAGGATTAAGGGTTAGGGTTAGTGTCAGCAGGGAGGTGGGAGTTTTCACTCCCACCTCCCTGGTGTCAGCAACCCCATTCCGACTCTCCACTTAAAATCCATTAATCTATTGTAGGGGGGGGGGGGTTATCTGACATCGGGGGCATCTGATTCCATCACACCAGTATCACGGAAAAGCGATAACGTGCACACCTGCGACCAGTCCCAAATTAATGTTTATCTATCCCGGTGGTTATAGGACATGCCATATTTAGAATCATTTTACCTGACATTTGCATATTATGCCATTCGAAAATTTTACGAAATCCTCAAAATTGATGCTCTCAAAATTCGGCGGTTTCCGAGTTATCGTGACGACATATTTATGACCTATAAATCTCGCCGAATAGATAATCCGAGGTCTGAGACTCTTGTCTATATACGAAACATCCATTTTTTGTGAAAGAGTCACAATGGCTCGAAGTGTTTGTTCAATATTATCCCGATAGTTCTACCATTGCACAAGCGAAGTCGTCTGCACCCAAAATCAAAACAGGAAGTTATATTGATGAAAAGCAACTATTTTTGACCTAAATATCGTCGATTCAAAGCCAGACTCGGACTCGGTCGACTCTTCATAGAAGCATTCATAGGACCCGACGACTGTATAGTCACACCTTACCGATTGACTATCTACAATATGATTGAGATCCGAAGAGAATACTTGCGTGACATCCATATACAATCTAATTAACCATACTATCAATTAAACAAGGGTTTATCTACCATCGTACATAACCCTGTGTATACATAATAAATGCATAGTCCATTCAAATTCGACAGCTTTATGTTAGAGTATATACCAGTTGTGTTCCGTTGTTGACCATTATTACCATAATTGGCACGTCTTGGTCGAATATGAGATCGTCTCAGAACATCGAGCGACCACTGTTGAAGGTGGGACAACTTATGAAAGGTAGGACAACTTCCAAAAAGGCCACTTTAAGACAACTTTAAAAAAAATCGATGCGAAGTGTTTTCTAGAATATTTACTGCATTGAAGTAAAATGCCGAAGAATGGCGTGCATTTTTTGTTTGAAATTTTCTGCCTCGTCAGATGTGCCCTTTTCCGACAGTAGCAGGTGCTGCCTACGATGCTACCGTCTGAATTTGCGAAAAAAGCAAATTGTTCACTAACCTTGGTCTCTTCGATCCATTGGAATTCCTTGTTACGTTTTGCGCAATTCATCTGCAAGGAAATAATTCGGTTGTAAGCGTTTTTATTTTTTCCGAATCGGTCGATTTTTTCAACAAATCGTTGAATGCCAGAAACAATCGTTTACGGATCTAATCCGATTTCGAAGTGGCGATTCGCGAATTAACAGACGCCGAGCACCGAGAACTTAAGGTCGTGATCTGAGATTCACCTATCGTGAGACCATTAACCAAACAAGTTTCCCAGATTTACCGTCGACCATTGGAAGGGTTTTAGAGTAATCTACGTAATTGGAATCAAATAGCAGTCGTTTATTTTTATTTGTTTACCTTTCAGACGATGATCCTGAGTCAACATGAACTACAATCGAATATTGCGTCTATATTTTAGCGTTTAATTTCGTTAGGGACACTACCCGAAATATAACTTATCGGAACTGGCTCTTTGTATGTCTGGTTGGCTATATCTTGCTGACGGGTACTGGCTAACAGTTTGACCACCAGTACGTATAGCTGTTTATCACAAAGTTCTTATAATTTTCACACGAATGCCTATTGTACGTGCATGTAATAATCCTTCAGGGATTAATGCGGGCGAAAAATTGCCGTTTTACGAGCGGGGGAAAACAGTAGCTACAACCGCGGTGGTATTTCCTCGCTGACTCACTGACCACAAGATTCCGGTCGACTAAAGACGGGAAAGAAGATATTTTGATAACGAAATTGTGTTTTATTACCTATAAAAATAAGCAAACCACCGCAACGTGTAACGAATGACACGAATACCTATACACTCGTTTTTCTTCGAATTGATTTGTTCACTTCAAATAACGACAACAACAAAAGAATTGCTATAAGAGGCGTAGGTAGATACGCATTGATTCAAAGGAAATGAAACATCAGGGGTTCATATTTTATGTGCTGATAAATCGTGACGGAATTTTGGCATAGAATTCAATAGAAAGATTCTAACTTTAAAAAAAAGATTGAAAATAAATCGAAAATGAAGAAAAAGAAAAAATGATATCCGATTAATCATCATCCTTGAATATTCAAGCATCTTTGGTGTATATTTTTAGAAATCTTGTTGATAAGGGATAAGAAGCACGAATTTCTGTTTTTTAGAGATAACTTTACACCGCTTGTTACATAAAAATCCGCATCAGTTGGTGATAACAGGCACCTGGTGAGCTACTCTGTATTACGGGTGGCATAAAATGTTAGTGAAAGTGGGGGCAAAGTGTTCGGCAGTGGCTCATCTTCGTTTTAATGGCTATGGAAGCGGCGCAGAATGGAAAACGTACACTTTCTGAACCCTGAACAATAACAATTTCAGAAGCTTACTCCCTCCTGGGATTTGAGAGGCCTACTCGCATTATTTCTATACGGCTGATAAAAATGACAAAACACACTTATCTCACCAACCCAACAAGAAAATGGATAGACAACCCGACGAAGTAACGGCAATTAAAGATGGTAAGCGGATAGCCAGGTAAATACACCACGCATGAACTACTTCGATATGTAGGGCAACTCCAAGAACAGCTTTATGCAAGGGGGAAATTATACCAATATATGAAAATATATTATATGAAATAATATATACGATATGAAAATCAATTCTCGGCCTATAGAGCAGGCACGTGTAGGCTTCGTGATATGGATGGAAAAGACCACTGCGTTTTCAACCGTTTCTGCATCGGAATTACAATTCCTCGCCTTCCACGGGAACTATTTTAATCAGTCAATGATGAGGATATCTGCGGGACGTAGCTCAAATCCAATCGACGATTGTACGGGCTCGATCATATCGAACCTCCTCTTTTTTAAGTTTACTGGCGTTCGTTGTAATTATTAAGTGCACCAAGGTTTTTTCTTTCTTCGACGATGTTTGCAAACAACGCATCGCCGTCTGTCTAGCCTTGTAAAATCGAAGCACTTTCAGTTTAAACTGTTCATCAATCGACGAACAGATAACGCCGGGATTATACCTGCCGCAATCAACGTTAACGTTAAAAGTGATTTAACCATTAGATGAAGTTTTTTTCAAGCGGACTGATTTTCGCTGCGGTTGAAAAAATCCCATTATAAACAGATTCAACTGAAATTCTGTTTATTTTCTAGTTTTCTTTTAAGTGTTACTCAAACTTTTTCCGGATAACAGCATCCTCAGCTGTCGCTAGAAACGTCAATTTCATCCAGGTTGTATTCTACAAGACTGTTTTTGTAGTTCTTCGTAACTTTGAGTTTTGTGTTTTGATTGGCCAAACCGTTCGTTCGAATGACGAAAATGCCAACAAAATCACCCATTAGATAACTAATGTGACGAAACGGGAAACATGAGGCCTAATGAAATAAACGGTAAGCGATCTTGGCAGCATTGTATACCAGTAATTAGTATATCAGGTATGTAGCCGATTGTGCTTGCTTCTAGTATTGAAATCACCAATTAACATGTTACGCATTCTTTTCCAGTGAATACAAAATACCCTATTTTTACCCTAACAAGCATTCGTCTGCAAATACAAATCGACTGTCCAGAAGGAATTAATTTCATTTAAGTTTAGCCAAGAACCTCCAACGCTTATATACGATCTATCATTTTTGTTGTATCGTGTATTGTGAAGTGGAGTTTTCATATATGCGTCGAATCAATCGATGAAATCAATCAAGACCGCAATCGGAAATCAAAGCAGATCGATACATTGTGCATTATTACCATACCACAATAACAGAGAGCTTTCGAAAAAATAATTATCGTCATTCTTTAAGAAACACACCCGAAATTCAAACATTACATTTCAAACAAATTAGTTCGTTGATTGATACGTTTCTAGTGCACTTCGATAGCTTTACTATTCTACATTACGTAAGTTGCTAGTAAGCATTTCAGGATAATTGTTTGCCATCTTACAAAAATGTTTACGAAACGAATATATACATATATATTTAAACTTACGAGTATTGTATCCTTCATTTCGTTAAAGTATCAGTTTCTCCATAGATCCCCCTCTTTCCTCTACCGCGTGTTACCGCCTTCGTTTCACTGGAACAACTGATGCGCGTGTTGGCGAATAAATGTTACCCATTTTTCGCTCTGATAAATCCTACGCTTTGCTCAGATTTGCTGTATAGCTTCGTATTAAGGTTAGTCATATAACTATCATAACCTATTTATATCCTTTATATACGTCCAATTGAATGCGTAGCAGGCTTCGTCAAAAATTATAGAGACACGATCGGATGGCGATAGAGTTAAATGACGAGTGACATTAATTCCTGGAAAAATCCTAGGCTTACTTGACGCTGCACCCTCATTTCACCTCTTTGATATATGACGCGATGTGTGTAGTGACATCCCACGCTGAATTTATGGTTGACAATTGACACTTTTTCTCATAGGAATCTCATTCATAGTGATTGAGAAATTACTTTGTTCATGCACATGCCATCATCGATCGAGGATCAGTCGAGTATAGAAAAAACATCGAAGCCTAACTTAAAGTAATAGCTAATTGACTCAATTGCTTTGTAATAGTTGATCTTATTCTGCACGAACAGAGGATTGAAAATTAAAGATATCTAACTAATCACAATCTCATAATTTTCAAAATCATTTCTAAGACTGGTAAAACGAAAATAAAAGGCCGATGATGATATTAAGATTAGACAGATTAATCGACCAAAATACACCACGTGTTTCCGTGGCGCGACATAGAACGAACAAGCAGAAATTTGATGCAATCGGTCAGCGGCTGTTAACTGAAAGGTTGGTGGTTCGAGTCCACCAAGGGCTGTTTTAGTCAACTTATTATTTTGTATGTGCCAATAAAGGGTAATATTTATAGTGATCTTTCCGTTAGATTATTATACAATGAAAATACGGTGTAAGTCTGTGCGGTTTATCCCATACCCCGTGAATTGCACCTTGCTGTTACCCCCGCTCATTGTGGCAGACCTCACGTCGATGTAAAAACATTTTCAGAGATTCCATCCGACAGCAAATGAAGTTTCTTTCTATCGGAAATGTCATTCCTAAAAAAAAGTCTTAACTGCCATTCAAACTAAAAGATGGATAACAATTGTTGTTAACCCAACAAGCCACGCTGACCAGACTCGAGCTATCTTATTCATATCAAAACGGTTCTAGTACATTTTATGAGTTAGATAAGGACAGATTAGGATACGGAAAATGACTTGTTAGAGAATAGATTCTGTAGTTTTCCCGACGGACACACATCGAGGTAGGATTCTGAACAGTATCAATGTGGCGCGTCAAAACTTATAAATAACATTCGTACAGGCGAAAACATATTTTCAGACAAGAGCCAAAATTCAGTCTGGGGTAATCTGAGAAAAGTATGAACCGATGCGTCAAGATGATGCAAAGCAGCACAGTAGAAGGAGAACGGATCAAAGAAGTATCAATTTTGTTATCGAGGATTACTACAGTTTTCTCGGGGAGAATCGACGAGGAATAATCCACACATTCCGCCTCGGAGCCGTGGGATCAAGCGCGATTTATTTTTTATTCTCACCGCTGCTATAACTCAAAACCTAACGCAATAAACTCGTCATCGACTCGATACAGACAAAAATTCCGCTACAGCTAAGCGATTATCCGGGGGTATTATGATAGTTCCTGACTCACGCGGTTTTTGATACTTTATCAGAATGAAAACAGCGAACGAAGCTCCCGCGCCAGTCAGAAAAAAATTCCGCCGAGAGTGGTTGAGGTAGACAGATGCGCTTCTGTAAATGCTTATGTAATCGATGTTGAAATTGATTTAACTTGATACTCGATACACACGTGATTATTAGAAATATGATCGGCTGAATTTATCTTTATTTCGCATCGAACATGCCATTGTTATGTATACATTAAATGAGTGGAAAATCACAGAACACAACTCAAATGAATACTTTAGGGACCCTATGCTTCGCCTAAATCACCGTTTCTTTTATGTTACAAAAATTCGTTTTTCGTATCTATTTAGAGTTTTATTTCTGTAATGCTAACAAGCTTTCTAGTTGAAGAGTAGCACACGACTGGGATACGCTTCCGATATCCAATATCCCCCCCCCCTCTATCGACGAGACGAGAACAGATAAACATATCCCCTATAAAAACAAAATCACCCTGAAGAAATAACCAACGTACCTTTCTCATTGCATCTTGCCGATAGAGACTACACAAAACGCGGATTTCGAAACGGGGCAATCAAGTCGGTCGTAATATCCGTGTCGCACACACGCGGAACGCCTCCGATTCGCGTGTTGTTTTAATTGATCTACGGTAAAACCATAGATTTCACTATAAAACAGATTGCGAAGTAATTGTCGCACGAAATTCGATATTTTAAGACGGGAAAATCGAGCGAGATGTAAAGGGAACCTCGACAGTCGAATGGTTCGACCTTTCAGACCCAGCAAAATTCATATATACTCATAAAGCCCGTCTCTCTATATACGACCATTATCACGTACCCTTTATTGTTAACCGAAAGAAAGAATATGTATTATATATTGAGCCAGGAACAAAGTGTCCAAATGTCGGACGTGTATTCATTAGGCCATTCGCACGTGTATTATTGATTAGCGGTTTTGTGTTAATTGCTAGTTGGCTAAAGCGAATCTCTTAATTCGCTGTCGTTTATTTCTTCACAGTTTGTCGTTTCAGAACACGGTCGAATGCACCCGATAGTTATTTGATCGTGAAAAAAGAATAAAGGCGTAATGAATGGCGGAAATGATGCTCTATGATTCGCTAATTCGGGCGGTGGTAACAAATATTCCTATGGCCTAAACTATTTTATATTCATTTGTTTATTCATCGTATCAGTTTCATACAGAAAGTAGAAAGGTACACACAGGTTACAAATAAACCAAAAACAACAGATACCATAATCGTACAAACAATACAAAATGACAAACAATTTCGCCAAAAAAAATATTTACACTCTTATATCAGACATTAATATTCAACGATATCATCAATGTTACTGTCGTTTGATTTATCTGGAATCCACTGGAATCCACTATTATGGATGAAGACATCATTCACTATATTGACAAAAACTCTGGGTCTTAACATCGTTGGGTAAGATATTCAACCTTGATATGTATCAATGAGAATATACATATAAAAATATCAGACAGATATTTTCACGGCAGAGATGGATCCAAAGAGATCATTATTTATTCATGCATATCGTTAGCATAGTTATATTGTCATCCCAACCATGATCAACCTATAGGAATTCGATAAATGAAGTACCGTACTCGTAGACGTGAGTAAAGTTACCGTATGGTTCATTTTTTCTAATTTTCCATATTCCGTAGCCTATTTTTAATACCACGTATCTCTATTTTATCACCTGGTTACCACTCCACGTAAGAAAATAAAGAACGTGATTAATTCATCTGTGTCTGTCTATTAAATTGATAATCTGTGCAAATAAAATAAATAGAACATTGCAGACGTGTAAACAGGTGCCGCTTTTTATTCGAATAGACGGCTTCTTTGGTTAATCTTCATTCTGATTTGATATTCAATCCTAACATTTTTCTCAAAACTAATCAGTTAAGGTGGAATAAAGCATCTTCACGTGTAATTACCTCTCAAGCGCGAACAGCGCTTCAAGACGCGCTAATAAATCATATCAAATGCTTTCACCCCATCTTTAATTTTTTCCAATCACTATTTTCAATTCAAAGTCTCAATGCATGATAATCCAATACTTAATGAGTCTTATCTTAGTCGTTTACTAAATAGCTAGACTGTCGAAGAATTTAATTGGTTTTCTTTTTTCTTCTGCTGTTGATTTGAAACAAAGACTTAAATTAAGTTGTTCAACATAGCATTTGAGTGCGACACGATAAAGACACGACTGTAAGACATGTCGTTTCGGTCAACTTCGTTAACTTAACTGATCCACTAACGATTATATTAACACCTTAACTTAACCGCCAGTAAATTTTCGATTGCGTTCACATCTTCTAATACTGGAATCACGTCTGTTTTCATTACATATTAATTTCTATGCCTTTAAATTGTGAAAATATAACGTGTCGTCGTCGTCAAAATCTTTGAAATGCGACACTTGTGACAATCAGCTGTCTCTGTGGCGCAATCGGTCAGCGCGTTCGGCTGTTAACCGAAAGGTTGGTGGTTCAAGCCCACCCAGGGACGCTTTCCTTTTTACTTTACTGGTACAGTTTTTTTTAATGTTTTGGTCAGAATGAGACACTTTTGTCAATACAGCTGAAAAACATCAAACAAGGAATCCAGCAACAACATAACCACTTGATGAAATGCTGCAATTGTGCTTACAGAAAAAAAGCATGTATACTGATATATAAAGAAGTGCCTTGTTATTCCGATTTCTAATTGGTTGGTGAAAAAAACTTAGAATTCAGGCATAAGTTGATATTTTGGTTAAAAAAAGTTATAAGATGGCTATCCTGTGTCCAATTGCCACAATTTTTCTAATGATGAGTGGCCCTAGGGGGGGGAGGCACATGTTCATATGAAACATAATAATTGACTGAAGCGTCTTCGAGATCTCCTTTGAAAACTTAAAAAATGTGTGTGTAAGTGCTGATTACAGCAAAAAACAATGGTTGCCAGCCGGCCATCTTGATTCTGATCGAGCCAGTTTTCTGGCTGCATGTTAATACGAAATACTAACTATTTATCTTCAGAAGACGTATCAAAGGATTATCTTCACAAAATGAATGGATTCCGGCTATGGATTTACGAACGAACTGCCGACGGACGGAAAGTGAACGCAATAGCCCACTGGGACTGAACTCCAAAGTGGCCTAAAAACAATGGCAAGCCAATGGTAATCTGTATGAAATTCCACCATACGGAAGAAAAATGACTCCGGAAAGTTTCCTTGAGTGAAAGCGTTTCGACTATATCATAATAGTCTGAAGATGGCTTTTAGAAAGGAAACCCTTCGGGCACATTTTTTCTTAACCGTGGGATTTATCCTACCTTGTCCCGTTTATTCTGATTTCACTATTTTTCTGCATACTTGAAGTTTTAAAATATGCTTCTATGCTTTTGCAGGGTGTCGTAAAAGGTTCCAATAAGACATTTTCATTTCATAATAGTACGATTTGATTTTGTTTTCTTGTGCTGATTTGAAGACCTAAACTAAGCTTATCAACATAGCATTGGAGTGACACGATAAAGACACGACTGTAAGACATGTCGTTTCGGCCAACTTCGCTAACTTTATCGATCTACTGACGATTAGAATGGCACCTTCACTTTACCATCAGTAAATTTTCGCTTACGTTCTGATACCATTCTGGTATTACAGATCAATTTCTATACCTTTCAATTGTGAAAATTTAACTTGTCATAGTAAAATCGTCGTCGTCAAAATCTTCGAAATGCGACACTTGGGACAATCAGCTGTCTCTGTGGCGTAATCGGTCAGCGCGTTCGGCTGTTAACCGAAAGGTTGGTGGTTCAAGCCCACCCAGGGACGCTTTCCTTTTCACTTTGCTGGTACAGTTTTTTTATGTTTTGGCCAGGAGACATTTTTGTCAATACAGCTGAAGAAAATCGAACTAGGAATCCAGCAACAACATGACCACGTGATGAAATGCGAGGCAATCTGACAATTTCAAGACAAAATCTGACAAGCCCCCTATTGACCAAATACAGTAATCAATGACCTTAAAACTCACCACAACCTGCCACGAGCTACAACCTTGCTTATTGTGCTTACAGAAAATGCATGTATACCAATGCATAAGGAAGTACCATGTTATTCAACGCGCCTTGGTGAAAAAAAAAACGTAGAATTCAAGGCAAAGATGATATTTTTGGCACAAAAGAGGTTGTTTAAGACGGCTATCGTGTGTCCGTTTGGCCCAATTTTCTAATGACGATTGACCCTAGGGAATACATGTACATTAAAATAATTGACTGAAGCGTCTTCAAGATCTCCCTTGAAAACTTTGTCGAACAACAATGGCCGCCAGTCGGCCATCTTGATTCTGATCGAGCCAGTTTTTGGGCTGCATGTAAATACGAAATACTAACTATTTCATCTTCAGAAGATGTATCAAAGGATTATCTTCACAAAATGGCTGGATTCCATTCCTTCTATGGCCAGACGAACGAACTGATGACTGACGAAAAGTGAACAGCGGAACTGAAGTCCAAAGTGGCCTAACAAACTATAGCAACTAACCTTGAATACGGTCATCTCGCCATTTTCCCACCTAAATTCTGATCAAACACTCTGTCCGTGTTGTAACGATGGTAATCTATTATAAAATCCTACAATACGGAAGAAAAACGACTCCGAAAAGTTTCATTGAGTGAAAGCATTTCGACTATGTCCTAATAGCCTGATGATGGCTTTTGAAACCTTTCGGGTACATTTTTCTTTAATCCTGGAATTTTATCCTACCTTATCCTGTCTATTGAGAATTTACTATTAATATTTTCATACTTAAAGTTGTAAAATACGGTTTAATGCTTTTGCAGGGTGTTGTGACAGGTTTTAACAGATATTCTCCTTTCATCAAAGTTGAGAAGAACAGCACACCATTGTCATAGATCGTATATTTCACAATGCCTCACTCCATTGAAATCTACGACGAGTTCAGGCGCTTTAAAAGTTCGTAGTTCTTAGCAAAATTAAGTGAATATGTGTATATAATGTATTATTCAAGCATTGATCCTGGATACGATTTCAATCAAGTAACATTAAATTAACAAAAATAACTGTAATTTATAGGTTATCTATTATGAGAACGGAACCAATTTGTTTCAAGAACTGGACTCGAATGAAACACCGAATTATCGATGATATCATGAGACTTTATCATGTTCGCACGTTTACTTACGAGAATAACGACTTTGAAAATATATAACTAGAAGCCGAAGATTAAAAGGCGCGAGAGCCACGGAGGTGCGAGGCAGCGTTCAGTCGCCTGGCTGGCACCAATGCGGTTCAATCAACATTTAATCTCCATTACTATTTCATCGATTCCATGAAGCTCCGATCATTGATCAGGTGCTAGAATAAGATCAATCAGCTTCTGACACGCTAGAAGCTCATCTCGCGTAGACTTGCAGACGACATCGGGTCCGCGAGGTGTATTAGATTAAGAAACAAATCCCGTAACAGCTCGCTTTCCACGTTCACCGTTGTTGATTCAGCGAGTAGAATTTTTCCGAGAATAAACCGTTTTTTTCTCGTGTGTAATCCTTGCTCACCGATCGTTATTATTTTTTTAAAGAAATTACGTGACGCTTCGTTGTTGTTTAGTTTATTTTCATGTTTGCTTTGGTGATTAATTCATTTCTCGGGAAGGTATATATATCCGTTTTAAAACGTTTAGACACCAACAGCAGGCGCCACGTTTCTGGCGTCCTCGGGCCTCGCTCGATCAATCCGACTTTCCGGTATTTATTGACTTGCCCGTATTATTAGTTAAGCCGGAGAAGACTCGGCTCCAGTGTAATAAATCCGTCTTTCATAATAAGTTAGACAAATAGATCCTGGCACCATGCAGATTAAGCAGTCATATTCTTAACAAGTGATCTATGACCTATAGAAACATACTGGAGTAGTTAACTATTTTTTAAACTTCATCAAACTTCTTCAAATATGAGATTGACCAATTATACTAAAATATTTAATATCTAAAGTCACAACGTGGCTAAGCATTCCCTCGGAGAAACACGAGTAGGATACTTCGTTATTTTCACTGACTTCAATTCAATATCCCACCCTTAATTCCCTCCCCTTTTCTTATGTTAAAATTTGTATACATTCGTATTGGGTGTACTTATTGTTGAATGTTGTCACATCATATGATTAAGATCATATGATCATATTATGTTAATTATTTGGCGATTTTTTGGCCAAACTTTTCGCAAAATATATACATGTATGTTTCAATTTGCAACAATTTTGTAATAAACTTAGTTTCACCAGTCATTTATACTAATAAATGACCTTTATCAATCAACTACATGTCTTGTTTATTTTGCTTCAAACAAAGCTCGTCGTTTTCCATTTCTCACGGAGCGGGGATATCATAAAAATATTTAATATCTAAAGTCTCTTTTATATTTTTATGATACATTGTAATTTATTGTGGAAATGAATCATTATCGTAACTATTATTATTATTATCATTATCCTCGTTAGCATAACTATTGCGACCATTTTAGAATCGGTGTATTATAAACTAAATTTTGCGGACATTTTGTTGGCATCGTGTGCCGATATCCTGGAAGGCAAGCAGCAAAAATGACTAATTAAAGAAAATCTCTCAATTCGCCATTTTCACGCCATTCTACGCTTTCGATATCATATCAAATTATAAATCAGACGGAAAATAGAATAATCAGTTAATATTGTGGCTCTATTTTCAGAAAATAGTTTACCCGACTCGCCTGTCTGCCCGAAGTCTACGGCAGGCGACGCGAAGGCGAACCGATTCGATAGAATTTATTTTGTAATGAAGAATACAGTGAAGTACGCTTATTACATCCCTAATGTTTTTACTACGGAGCCTTTGCCTATTAGATTAACCAAAGAGAAAACACGTGTGTAATCTTCTAGTCGGCTTGCCTGTTACATTTTGAGACAATAACTTCGGAAAAATCTATTTTTTCTTTTAAAGAGATTTTACTAATTTTTTCACACATTCAAAATAGCGTATACGATAGTTTTTTTCGATTCCTTTTTTTTAGAAGGTTCCAACTTCAATTAATAAGTATCGGTCATAACAACACTTAACTAAACTTTATCGGGAGAGATACTTTAGCATATTAATCGAAATAGACCTCAAACAACCATAACAGACCTTTCGGCAACTTGTTCGTGGTCTAAGGTGATTTTGAAAGTCGTCACTCGGAATCTTGACACACGCGGTAAGAGTTTTTTTATTGTAGTACTGGAGGCATTCGTGTTATTTGGTTTCCCCTACTCCCACGTCTCAGTGGCGGTCTCTTGGCTTAAATTGTCTCCAAACTCCGTTTGCCATGTCGCCACGCACCATAACCTTGAGATCACTTCAAATAAAATAGGTACTTCACTATTTTATAAATCCTATTAGCTGACACTCGACTAGTAGAGTTTGTCAACATTAGCTGCCAGCCGAAACAAAAATTATTGTGATATGTGTACGACAAATGTAGTGTTTAGAGTTGTCTTGGATAAGAGCCTCTCGAGGAAAGTTAACAGACCCGAGACTGCGAGCCTGGAAGCAAGAAGACTAATTCCTGTTCGTCAAAGGGAAATAGTAATCCCGTATTCCGAAGCGACTGTCAAATCAAGGAAATCGGACAGACGCGCTAAACTTTCATTGACGCCAATATTACTTCGAAAATCATGTCTAAGTATGTAAGTCTTCGTTGGAAGTGCGTGTCTACCGGTGAGAGATGTATTCAGATATTTTCGTGTGCAAAATGCACTTAAAAGTTTCAGAATAATATACAGTTCCCAGTGCCCTGTCAAAAAAATCCCAAAAGTTCTCAAATTAATTTATGAATCTCTTTGTGAAATATTGACTGATATCATATTTATTCTTAAGATTATTTCAAAATCGATATATCTAATATTATTTCATTTCAGTTATGTACATGTTCAAATTTCACTCGAAATTTCCTTATCAAGAAAAATTTACAGCGGGGCTTGAGATTATGACCACAAGAATTTGCATTTTCTGTGGAAATTATGTGACCAAAATTATGAATACCGTAATCTATTTGGAAACCACGCGCTAGGGCAATCGTGATGTGTTCTCACTTAATTTTCCATATAAATGCCAGCATTCAACCCACCAATTCAAGTTTTTAAAAAAATTTGCAGTATGCGGATTTATAATGTACGTGACTTATTTTCTGAAAGAATGCTTAAAAACATTCCCTCGTTATTAATAGTTAACTCGACAATTCATTTCATAATGACCTCTCTAATAAATGAAGGCGTGGTTAAGTTCGCTATGTACATATATACATCCATAACGATTGAAACTTATTCCGTATTCAAAGAAATTAGATTTCGGTAAGAAATGTGAAAGGCATAAATGCGGGGCAGGCTGACGCCGGTTGTCAGCCGAATCGCGTGACAACCTTGCTGGTATTGAATCGATGCTGCTCAAGGCGTTGGAGGTGTAGTCTCACCTTGAATCGTCGCTACAAAACCAACCAGTTGATCAAGTTCCGAATTACTGATGCTCAGAGACTCCGGACCGTGAATATCACCTGCGAAAAACTAATTTTTATAAGGTATGTATTAATGTGTAGAATCTTGATTTCTTTTTAAAGCGGAATGTTGCAAATTGATTTATTCATCAACTATCAGCCCAGGTATCAATAGTTACATCGAAATATCATGCACATTGTTAGAATAATTTTCAGTTTTACATCTGAATAAAGGGATTTCAGAAAAATTAAAACATCCGCTTTTTCCATCAATGAATTCGAAAATACATTTTAGCAAAAATTCTTTAAGACTAGTCTTTATTAATTTTTGTTAAGTTATTTCAAATTCTTTAATTCAAACATACTTTGATATCTCACAGTCAGTTTATTTATAAGGAGCTGCATTGTACAGATCGTTTGCATATGTATGTATATATAGTAATTCATTTTTTCACATTTGCGGATGAACACTCTTGCGCACGTACATAGAGTGCACAATAGGTTTTTAATTTGATTATTCGCTCACTATTCAGCGTTGGTCCATACATAGATTTTAGATTGTCGCATCCAGCGAGCCGCCTGTCTCTGGCTCTCGTAAATTCCTCGACCATCGTGGCGCTACGTGCACTTAGTTAAAGCTATAATTCATCGATAAAATACCACCGGCTTTAGATAGACTCGATGATAAAACGTCGCATTGAACTAAAATGTCTCTGGTCCAATTTACACTATTATCATAAGAGTTTTCACGGAAGCCGACGAGTCCTTGTAAATAACATTTTCAAAGTTCAAGAAAAAAGATAACATTTTTGCCGGGGTCTTATTATTTCGACCGTCAGAGTTCTCCTCGTGCTTGAATTTTAAAGGGGCTGCATTCATTGTTAAACGTATGACATCGAGGCTGCTGAAGTAGCGAGGCTTTCGATCCCCCCCCAAAAAAAAACAGAAAACTTAGCTTAATTTTGGTGTAATCTTTTATTTTTCCCATTAGCTCAATATAAGCAATTATCAGCAGCTCAATATAAGCAATTATCAGCATTGATAGAGTATTGACGTCCACTCCGGTTGGACAGAAGATATTTTATAAAGGGTGACCGTTTTTCAGGGGGTGGATATAAAAAAGAGGGGTGGCCGCCCCTCTAAAACCTATTGTGGAGAACAATGGACTGAGCGTATAGTTGGACGCATAATTTTGGCAAATTAAGGTAAACAGAGTTTCCGACGAACTAGATCCACTGGCTGCTGTTTGATGAAGCCAACTATCCGCTTCGCGCGCCAGGAAAGTGGAACGTCTTCGGGTTATAATCTGCGTCGCCAAGCTGGGCATGGCCATTCGAGATAACGAGATCCGTGCACGACAGACCGGCGCTCGCTCGATAAATAGACCCCAGTTTAAATGAATGCTACCATTATTTATATTGTGTACGATTTGTACTTCATCTTAAATGATTACTCGGGATCGAACGCTGCTTGAGATATTACATATCGAAAAGCTATCCGCGGAAACACACACATACACAACACGCGCGCACACACGAAGTTAGTTAAGTTGGTATAACACGTAAGTACGGATTTTTGTAATCTCAATCGATTGGCGATTTTTCTTGTAATGATACGAATAACTTTTCTTCGGATTGCGGGCTTATTGGCGATCTAAGAAAAAATCAATGCTTCATTTTGAAATCAAGTTCATCGGCGTGGGGTCTAAGCGTGGCCGAAAGGTGCTTCCGCATTTATCTTCTTGTGGTTTTTTTGTGGTCGCTTTAAAGTAATTATCGTTTAATTGAGTCGAGGTTTCTGTTCGATATAATGCGGTTTTCGGTCACTAAACATGAATTGTATGTCGCTGATAGAGCGCGTAGACTCGGCCGCGCCACCACTCGCCGCGATAGGCGGAGTTTTGGGGCCGGTCTACCCAGCGGCTAAAACATATCCCGATTCATGCTTGTTTTGTGAGCCCTTAACTTTTCTTCCCGTACTTCGGTACCTCACTCTCAAGACAGCAACCATGCTGGTGGCGACAATATTTGAATAATCACACCGATAAACCTATAATTTTATAATCAGCTTTTAGTTGTTTAAAAAAGTTTCTAATGTTTCAGGGGCCGTTTTTTTAAATTTGAGACTATAGCTATTAAGATTTCATGGGAGAACTAATACTGTTCTACGAAGATTTTCTAGGTCATTAAATGTCAGATCGCTTGGTTACAACATGTTCGTAGTGAACGCTGGTTGCTTAATGGGTAAAACCAAGAGTCGCCACTGCACTATCACATATCAACGTTGGTATATCTGTATATCCTCGCACGGCAAAAATAAACTGTGATGAAAAATATCATTACAATGACAAATAAATTTAGATAATAGTTTGTATGTGATACATTCGAAAATAATGTATAGAATGTGACATAAATTGCAGTGTACAAAAATGTAATGCAGTTTTGAAATTTCAATAAAAAGGAATTTCAAAAATATGTACCACTCATATGTACAGAGAAAGTACTTTGATTCTTTTAAATTTATCGTTGACCGTTCCGTATGGCTATTTGTGGTGTGGGGGAAAAACATTTATTGCATTAGTGCCTCCGAGTATCTAGGTAACGCATCTGAAAAATTACTGCTCCTATTGCTTTTAAAAATGTTCTTTAATTTTTTTCATATATATTTTTTTAAACTTAACGACGTGTTTTTAAAGGTTAAAACGTTTTAACAGTATTACTAATATCTTAGATAACCTTACGGTTTACTAACATTCTCGTTTCGGAGAACTCTGCCGCACCGATGTGCGAAAAATTAGCAACTCATTTCTCGGTTCATTAAAAACCCGGGAGACTCCTTGTCGGAGCCGAGACCTGCGTAAATCTGTATTTAAGAAGCGCGCCGTCGTGGCGGAGTTCTTTTTATCGATGAAGGAAACTTTCTCTGTGGAAGTTATTTTCTCCATGAGAACGCACGCTCGTCGTAAAACGTATTTATACATGAGCCGAGATCCGTTCCGAATGTCGCCGCCGCCATAAGATTGTTGCCTTCGTTTTAACGACTTATTTCAAGAATTTTATCGGAAGATCGCAAGTTAAGAAGACTATGCATATAATAAATCATGGCCGCTATAGATTGATATAAATCGAGCAATTGCAATTACTAGCTTTTCAACCCGCATTACTATAAAAATAACTCGGAACGGCAGTACATTCAAGCTGAGCCTGAATAAGGTGCCAGAAACGTTTAAACTATTATGAAGTAGTTAGAGATAGCATCGGGGATGGCATGGTCCCGTGAAAGCTTCGATTTTGAAGAAAGAAAGTCCGACCATCTCAAAAGACGTGCAGTTATGTCTTTGGCGCGTCTATATAGCTGGATCTCTGCCAGTTTTTATAGAAGTTCAACGGGAGATCGGAACCGCTTGGCGCCTACCACATCAAGATCTGTGCGCCGACTTGCCGAATAGATTTATCATTATGGTTAAATGCATTTGAACCAAAGCGATGGGCGACAAGATCGTTAAGCAGAATCCAGGTGGGCTACCGGTGATTCTTCATTAAGTTATTGGTATAGCTAATGCGGCAAATATGTATCATTCAGCGGCGATTATGCTCAATTAAAATCAATTGGTTAGCTCTCTTCTGCTCGCTGGAACGCCTGGCGCACGTTGTTCCGCGGTGCATTCCGCGCAGACAGTTCGTCATTTGAGTCATTAAACCAGCCTACCCCAAACCACCGTGGAGTCTTGGCGCCTCGAAATATGTCTCATATGGTGGAACGAAATAGCAATGTTACCGCATTGTAAGAGAACGCAAGGTGGTTTACACACCATTAATCGTCGCTCTTCGCTCTCTATTTTACAGGATGACTTCAATAGGCGTGTTAATGTGCGGTTTCTTTTTCGGACTTTTATTGCTCGTACTGACAGAATCGACGGACATCGGTCGGCGACACCGACGCAAACGCGGCGGTGAGAAGAGGAACGTCATCGAATTGCCGCCGAGTTTACGCGAGAAGATCAAGAACAATCCGCTGAAAGAGCAGCCGAATTTGAGCACGAAAACGACCAGTTTGATCGACGACGTGATACAAGGCAGCCGAAACGCCCGTGTTGTCACGAAAAAGAGCTACTTGAAACGAGAATGGTGCAAAACCGAGCCTTTGAAACAGGTTATCCGAGAAGAGGGCTGCCTGAGGAGCACGATTATGAATCGCTTCTGCTACGGACAATGCAACTCGTTTTTCATTCCGCGCAGCAACAAAAACGATACGCTGGACCCGGAAGCGGCGTTTACGTCGTGCGCATTTTGCAAACCGAAGAAATATTCGTACATCATCGTCACGTTGAGATGTCCGAACAGTAAACCGAAATACAAACGACGTCGCGTAAAACGAGTTAAACAGTGCAAATGTATGGCTCAGATGTTAAACTGACTGAATAAGCGATAAAAAATGTATTTTTAATCGTCTATAGTTTTGTACAACCCCGTCCAAGTTCGCCAAACTGAAAGAACTCGATCGGTAAACACGTGGGATATTGTGCATTATGAGCGTTATGCGTATGAGAACTCTGTGATAATTTTTGTTTTCCAGACTAAGATCGTACAATTTCGATTGGCTTTATTCGCTATATTCGCAGAAAGAAACTGTCGAAGACTAATTTTGCGCGCTCTGTGTATATTTTTCCGGCTTCATGATTTATTTTACAACGATGTAAGTAAATACATAACCGCGCGGTATATTAATTGGTTTTGCGTGTTTTTGCGTCGCACGACCGTGAAAATATGAAAAAAAAACACGATAATATTGCACGTTCTAAATTTGGCTAAAACAGTTTACATATCGGCGGCAAAGCGCTATAGCAAGTCTGGCTGACGCCATGTCTACGGTTCATTACTTCAGGTAATCGGTCGTGCCGCCACACAGGTATATAGACTATCAATAGGTGCACTCTCTCTCTCTCTCTTACAAGCGAAAGTACACACCTATTGGCCATGAGTTTCAATATCACGCTCTACTCGTGCTCGTCATAGGTTACGAATTCAGGGGCAGTTCTAAGAAAATTTGAAGACAGGGATCTATAAGAAATGACTGTAATCTGTAATTTCTGAGATGATGAGTGTCAATTTTACAGGTTTTAACTTTATTTCGGTTGGTCTTGATGAAAAGGGCAACCTCAATAGGAAGGCAGGGGTGACCCCGAGACCACCTTCTACATCCGCCTCTGAATTATGTAAGAAAATGAGAATCGATATTAATTGTATAAATCCTTGTACGTATAGCGACGTCTCTCTCCTCGAATATGTATTTGATTTGATCGTTACTGAAGATCACTGTAATTTAAAAACGATAGAATCATTATTTATAACTTGTGTAAAATATTCATTGAATTGTGAAAATATATTCATGCATTTTTCTTTGCGCTAAAGTTTTGATAATGTTCAACAATTAGCTATCCTTGCGATATATTTTAGTGCCGCATATTCGTAGAATAGGCCTATCGTAAATTTGACGGTAAAAGGCCTGTGCGTGTTAAATCTAGTGTTCAACGACCGCACCATCGGGCTACTTTTTTCAAATCAACGGCAAGAAACGTGTTATTATCTTCATCAATGTTGAATGGGTTGTCTGCGATAGAAATTATAGTCTTTGGCGCCAATGGCTATAAACAATAAACGATCAGATGCCGATACCATTTCGGAAAATATTCCTGCGTGAAAATCCATCTATATATAGTTTTTGGCCTGAATTTTATTGATTTTAACAAAATTCAATTTTTGCGAAAGCATGTATTTAGAACACGGAAAGTCGATAAGTGTTAAAAGATAAATTCTTTCTTGTACAGACAAATAACTTATTGACTTATTTGTAGAAAAATTAAATTCTGTGGGCTTGTACAATAATAACATTTAATGCTTTGAATATATATATATATATCCGACGTGTTGTAAATTTCACAGTGGTGTATATGTATGTAAATTATGTAAATTAAAGATGAAAAGACGCTCAAGTGTCTTTGATGATGTTCGCACTTGAATAACTCGACTGTGTTCTCTATTTGACTCGTATGCATTCTACCGCCACCGGAGTCTCCCCGAGCTGTTTGTAGAAATTATATTGGAGTTATGAGATAAGATAGGACACCGGAGCACCACGGCATTCCTTCTACATATTTGGACGCGCGGACACACAGAAGTTCGATATCGGAAATGACTTGCAGCAGCGGGTCGCCTCCGATGTAACAGTTCGTCTTTTCCCCGAATATTGGTGTAATCCTCATTTCCTCATTTCGATGATACAGTGAAACCTCGTTTTAACGACCTCGAATACAATGATAAATTTGTTTTAAAAAACATAGAATTTCGTTTTTCAAAAAGACAATCTTAACAATTTCAAATATATTACGAATTATACCCATCAGTTAAAACGAACATGATCATGATATCCTCTGGTCCTGATGTTCGTTGTAACGAGGTTCCACTCACTGTATTCATAGCGAATATGTTCTCCATAATTCGATGGGCGTCGGATATAAAATGTCAACACGAATCCGACATACACGGCAACCCTGCCCTTCCGAAGTCTGCCCGAAGGTGTTGGTAGCACACGTCTGCTAGGTCGCTACAATGCTACCCGAGAAAGTATTGTGTAAAAGGAGACACTAAAATAGGTAAAATATAACTGCAACCGGATTACAACAAACCAAAGAAGTAGTCAACGACACGACAGATCTTTGAGAAACTTTCCATATATTTTTTTTTCAATGAGCAATGGTCTAAATAACACTTTCATGTAAAAACGCTACGATAAGAGAACCATACATGTATATATATAAACGTTTCTTCGATAAATGAATCCACACGCTCCTCTGCTCGGCATAATTCTTATAAAAAAAAGAACTGATAATCGAATTGATAATAACAATATCAATCTTGCAAGGAGACTGAGACTAAAGAGAAAGTTTGGTGGAAGATACTAATCGTTTGCATATCATTATATAATAGGATTTTAACACTAATTATAAATCACATATCAATATTTCAATAATAATAATAATTATAATTGTAATAATTAACATAATAAATAATGATCATCGATATCGAAAATGATTAATCAATACGCTCATCATAACTTAAATATCTCAAAGAACATAGTACACATCTCGCCGTGAAAAAACTCCCGAAACAACTATATACATATATATAACATATATAAATAAACCCATTCGTCAACAAACAACGAAATAAATATCTAAAGGTCGGCGTAATTATTTTTTTTTCGTTTACTAGAGATTCTTGAATGCAACTTCGACCGAAGCTTTCGCGAGTTTTTCAGGCTGTAAGCAACGTCGAAACGCTAACAAATAAACGATTCATCGTCACGATCATCTCGAAAACAATATAATATAATGTATAAGTGTAGATATATAGGGGTGTATGTATACGTCTTTAGTGTGGATATAAATATAAAGATGGGATAAACGTCATTGAAGTATATATTGTATGAAAAAAATTGCACTTTCCACGATTGATCTAATTTTGCGTGGAGACATTTCAAGGAAAAAAATCTACTTTGTTCTGGTTGGCTCCGATGAAAATTTCGAGTATTTTTTGTTCATATATTTATCATACTGTAGCTGAATAGCGACAACCCAAATGAACACATCTGCCATCTATAGTAGAAGAAGGGTACTCGACATAATCTTTTGGTGGTTTATCGTTGATATGGATAAATAAATGCGTTTATTTTAGCAGGTTCATTCTAGCTAAAATGCAACTGAGCAAGTACAATTAATACGATAGAACTTGAACTTGCCGAACCTGAATATCATCATGTACCACAAAACCGTAAATCGAGGCGAGACACTGAATATCATAGATGAATAAGAAAATGTTCGCAGATCCAATACAGGCACTGGATTCGACACAGGGTTACTGTTGGAACAAAACATGTTACAAAACATGGAAAATGTCAAGTATCGATTTTCAGTATCGACTTGAATACGGTTACCGTTCAAAGTATATATACTGAAGAAAATGTACAACTGTACTTCCAAATTTAGAACTTCATCGCAAAACAACTCGTACACCTCAAAAATCATTTCCAATGCCCCAATGTTGGAATGTTTGATATGAACTCATCGTTACATTTCAGTGTGAAAAAATGGCGTTTTGGATGATAGGTTGCGAGGCTTCATAGCGCTAAATTAGGCTCTCAATAGAATATACGAATACTTAATAATACCACTATCCATAAAATAAAAAATCTTAAATGCTTTCAAGTTGCTGCTGCTCATGAATAGAAATATAATAAATCTACTATTAAACTCAACTAAATTTACTCTGATAAAATTTCCAGTAATGCCGTAACATACATATATATATAAAGAAGCATCATTCAAATATATTGGCAGTATGATTGTAAATACATAAAATTCTTGTCCATCCTATACTGTAAAGTATTTTGTGGTGAAATGTCTATGCGAACTTCATCGTACAGTAGACTCTCCCCCTAACTCAAATCAATTTGGACCATTATTGCCATGGCTCTAAGATTTGTGTTACGGATAAGTGATGATTTGACTTAAAAAGATTTGGAATAAAGAAGAGTTTATAGCGCAGTAGTCGCTACCTTATTCAGTAGCGCTACAACCTGTCAGTAGATTTTATGCCAGAAGTTCAGGAGGGAATTTGAAATGGTTTTCCCAGTTAACGAGTAAGGCAAGTCTGCTGTCAATGATAGTTAAGTATATACGAAATGAAAATATGATTGGAAATTGATATCAACAACTCCCGACTTTCATGCGGTAGAAACATAACATCTGCCAATCAATACATTCTGGGCCCAGTTCAATACTCTTCATTAGATTTGAAGTCGAAATTAGTTCAGTTTCATAACTCTCAATCCTGACACAGAGCTCGGACTCATCGGGTTCAATAAATATCACATAAATATGGTCGTCATAAAATCGAACACAATATTGATGGAAATGATGAAATTGATGGATACCTAGATGATAATGGCATGATTATCACTGGAAAGAATCGTAACCAGTCTTCAAAGACAAAAAGAGAGAGACATCAGGTACGGATAGAATCGATGTACACTCATGCGTTAGATATATACATTAGAAATCATACCTCTTACATTGACATTCATCGCGATATAACAGTATAGAAGATGAAATAAAATATCGAGAAACTCTGATTCCAGACAAACTCTGTGCGATTTCGAAACATCGACGACGTAGATGTTCTTTTTACACAAATGCAGATATTTTATTCGCCGCGTTCGAAAAGTTTGGATCGCAATCCAATTCTACTGGCGCAAGATGCATTTCAATATTTAACCGGTTGAACCAAGTGCGGCATAACATTCCCACATGACTTAACTATGCAGTACAGCCCACGTACCAACAGCAGAACATATTCAAATCACAGCAAATGGCGATTTTCAGTTACTACTTTACCTCCATCTGACCACCGGTATCTACCAGTCGCTCTTAAGCCCAGCGCATGTGGCATGGGGAAATATGGATTGAGAACTATTCTTGGTTTTGGTATTTCTGTATTTCCGTGATGCTTAAGGCAAACGACGCATCGACTCTCGCACACGGAACTAGATAAACAGTCTGAAAACAACTGCCAGCGAGTGTCATTCGAAAGTGTAAACAAAGTTCATTCAATTGACTTACTAGTACCAGTAACAACGAATGAATTATCATTTCGATCATACTACTTCTATATTTCTAATTGGAAATCCGATCAAATCCTGATAACTTCAAATTTCAAGAATGATTCAAAAATCTTTTTAATCGTGATTTCTAGAGTTCGAAACAAGTTTCAGTTCTCTATTTCCTGCCACGCACGCCGGGCTTAACGAAGCCAAGCGATCAACCTTCTGAGTTGTTAAGTCTACGTTTGATCTGAAGAGCAAATAAACTTTTTAAGTCATTATTTCCGTTACAATAGACAGCGGGTAGGCTATTCGCGATACCACCCGAAGAGTACGAAAAATTGGCTCTTTGATTAAGTGAAACATGAACGAACGATATCTAGGAGGTGGAAAAAACGACGGAGGGAAAAAGCTGGCAAACATCATCACGCTCACAACATGGCGTTCATAATAAAACCTATAACGGATATAAATATCAATCTACAAGCATTGATCAATTTACAGTATTCACAGTTATTCATTCGAACGATATATCGAGCGCTCATACTACGATCATCGACGTGCAGGCATTAACTCACTAGGTTTTGAAGAACTCGCACTACGATCATCGACGTGCAGGCATTAAGTCACTAGGTTTCGAAGAAGATTCGCGTTATCTCACCGACACAAAGATGAAGAAAATGATCTTACACGACTTACGTTTCAATCACTCGCGCGCGCTCACACATGTCAATTTTTCCGATAGATCTCCGGTTTTAACAGTTACACAGATGGTCGCAAAGAACAAATACATCATCGCGGTAATAAATGAATGACAATATGTCATCTGTAATAACTGTTTTTTATAGTATATCAATACATCTATATATATGCAGTTAAGAATGATGGAGAACTGTTGTTCGTAGGAGTAATATTATTACGCACGTATTCACACATTTTAACAACTCTTTAATAATAAGCAACCTCTCGAGATTGTGTAGTAATGTATTCGATAAAAGCTCTTGTGTCCTTTTTTTCGCGTTATTCTCCAGCAGATATGATCAGTTGATTAACGGTTTTTTACACGATGACGTCGATATCAGCATCCACACAATGAGCCGGTCGTCTGACGTAAAGATAAAGTGTTTTTATAAAACAACAATCACAGCCTTGATTCGTCTATGCATATGTCATTAATATCAGCAACTACACGCATAATTATTGTACCGGTGTCCGAATGCGGCTTCATATTTTGCCTTTGCTCGCCAACTTTTCTTTCTGCGAAAAGAAACAAATACTGATACTATGAAATCTTTGTGATGAATAAACGTTTTTTTGGCAAATGTTTCACGTTTCAATCAATTTCAATGCATCTCTTTGCATTTTTACTATGGTTTAACTTCGAATTGTGCAATCAAATACAAAATCACATTCAGTAAATATCCAATTTCACGATAAAGATATCGACAGCCTGGACTAAGTTCCACAGTTTAAATTTGAATGGACACAAATTAGTTCTTTTGATTAGTCAACTCTAGGGTCGAATCTTATCTCAACTGTGGAACTGGATCTTGAACTTTGGTAGTAAGACTGCTAAAATATGAAAGCAGGTGATAGATATCAGATCTGAAGAATTCGGTCTCTTACCAGGCCACCAGACGTTTTAGTTTTAACGTTAGTGATCGACGCTTTTCGTTCTTCTCGTATTTGCTGAGCTTTCTTTTGGCTAGCTTTCAATCTGTCAAAATGAGATATGACATAGGTGATAATTACACACAGAATGTACATGAACATATGAACAAGAAAACTCAAGGTCCAGGGGCACCATGACCACTTGGTGAAATGCTTGACAATCATTCACCCCCTGGTGAACATATACCGATATCAATGACCTTGAAACGTGTAACAACCATAGAACATGTCATGCGCTGCAACTTAACAATTGATTGTCGTTTTAAGATACGCAGGCTGAAATTAGTAGATTAGTAGGCTGAAAATGGCTCATCAATGTTAATATTTTTCTTACTTTTCTCTCATCACTTTGGCTTGTTGCATCTTCCACTTATCCTTGAAGTCAGTGCTAAACAATATCCAAAATCCGAAGAACTCCTGCGGCACCATATCAGGCTTACAACTGAAGTACGCCAATATTTGCTCGAACCTAGCAACAACAAAAAATATCAGAGTAGATGAATATACCCGGTATATCAAATATTCACAGGACACAAAAAAGAATGAAAGCTTACTTTTTCAGGGACTCCTGCAAACTGTCTTCTTGATCTTTGAGACTCTGCTTAGCTGAAATTAAATGAAATCAGATCAATCTCCTATTTATGAATCTATATCTTAGGTTCATTGATTATAAGATGAATACAGTATTAATAATGACATATTATATATAGAGTGATCTTATAGTATCCTTATTAGCCTATCTATCTCTAACCATGCTGGGTCACCTCTCATCCAAAGTAAAGTGATATCTGAGCTACTACTAGCACTTACTTCGAGGGTTAGTTTCCAGTTCCACAGTTAATCATTAGTGTTCAAATTGGTTCTTTTACAACTTCAATTTAGAGTCACTGTGGAACTGTGTCCTGGAGTCATTCATCATGCCTTTTACCAAACATGATCACTAAAGCTGTCTATTTCAACATACCTTGTTCTAGGAAGAGTGTCATATTATCTTTAAACGGCTGCAAATTGTCTTCATCGGCGGCTTCAATCACCTTTTTCGTCCGCCGAATGCAGCCTTCAAGATCACCGTTTATCTTCTTCAGGTCGTTTTCGATTTCCTCGAAGTCGACTAACGAGGCTTGACGTATGTCACTCGGTTCGGGGATAGGAAGATGCGAGTTCTCGGTACCGGCATCGTTGTCGTAAAGATCTACATACTTCGCTACCAAGTACTGCAACAAACTGACCGTGTTCGTCTGAAATGGAGCAGAACTGCGTATTAGATTCAAATTGGGAAGTGAATTAACATTGGGGCCCAGGCCCATTTTATCTTCGAGAATTGGGATTTATCAAAAAGAAGAACTCTAAAGTTCCAGACCAAACGTTCTTCCATTTTAGAGTACAAAGATCTTATTCACAGCGCACTGACTGATTGGCAGCCAGGGCGAACTAGTGGTCAGAACTTATCACCAAATTCGTATTAGTTCAGTTGTATCGCATTTCACAGTGTTGGCCATCTTAGAACTAGTTCCAAACTGCAGCGACCATGCTCAATCCCGAAGTCGACTTTTTTCGGACTATAGTTCCGACTAACTGACATTCGGTTTTACTTAGTTCGCAAATAGAGGACTAACTCCGATAACCGAAATTCGCCCAATATGACGCGTGCGAACAACACGTGTGATGTCTGTGAATAAGGTATATAAAGACAGTCTTACCTTACTCTTCACATCCTTTAATTTACATAATATTTCTAGACCAAAACCGTCTGCCTGGCCTCGTTGATGACTGCCTGCAGGAATAAATACGAATCCATGCAAATCAATCATCAAAATCATTTCATTAATTATCGGTCTATGTGAAATTTTGAAATGGAACAACAGCCTACCTGCATTCATGTAATTTCCATACGCGAGAATCATTGACAGAACTCTTTTCACACCAACACCACTCATTAATGTCTGAAATTGGCAAAATCTTTCTAGTTACCAATAACCAGTTGTAAGATTTCATGGAGCAAAAAGTACATGTAGTAACAGACAGCTATAGAATTGTAACACAAGAACCATACGGACATTGTAGCCAGGGGCCAGTTGCACAGTCGTGACTTAAGTCAAAAAGTGGTCTTAAATCTTAAGACTGGTCTTAAGTTGTTAGATTGGCTTTATAACTAAGTTGGTCTTAGACTGGTCTTAAGTCTAAGCCATGACTATGCAACCGGCCCCTGGTCTTAATAGTTATCGACACGCATAGGCTACCTAACAGGAATCAATACCTGGCAGATCATTTTTAAGTTGTTCAGCTTGTTATCGATGCCGGCGATGCTATCAGAAAATGTGGACTGGAATATGAAGCAGAACATACGATCTGCGCAGCATGGAATCTGAGACATCCCGTGAAGAAACCTGCAATACAAACGAAATATTCCACTTTATCCATCGACTTAAAAATATGGAAGTATGTACATTCTACAATAATATTTAGTACCGTAAAGTATACAGCTATTGTAGGCTACTTGAGTCGGTGGATGTTTATCCACATTATTCATTAGTTCATTATAACGTTGCTTCTATCAAAATTATCCAAATCAAAAATATACTGAAGTAGAATCTAATACACATTAACACAGCACTGCGGTCATTTTTTCATAGCTATTTCTGTTTTCTCAAGATTGAATCAATTCCTTTTTAGATTCTTTGACATTCTTATCTTTTGCAGTATGTTAATGTCCTTTTCTCTTTGAACAATGTATGCCCATACACGTCATTTTCTCTCCTGGTCTGACCCAATGAACACTCTTAATAGGTCGATCTCATTCATGTCTAAGGTCATGAAAAACAGATGAAAACTTACATCTCAGGTTTATCAAGTGGAATTTCAGGCTTTTCTTTCACATGTTTGTCAATTTTGCTAATCTCGGCCGCGGTACTACGCTGAAAAAAGGAGTAGGTTTATCAAAATTAAATTGATTACATACAGCAGATGCGCCGAGCTTGAAATGTAACTACGATTCATTAGATTCAGCATCAATTAGATAGTGCTGCCACCTGGAAGCTGATTATGTTACTATCTCGAACATGGCAGCATAATTGGGGACCATATCATAAGAATGCAAAACTTACCAATTCATACAATGACTGAAGGTGTTCCTGACTTAAAATCGAGGCATCATAATTCAGGATTGCTATAATAATGGAAGGATATTAATGATTATTTAGTACATGAATTAGAATTGTCTCCTTAAACCAAACAAAGTAATCTTAAGTTAACTAACCACTCTGCAGGTCATGCATTTCTATGCGTAAACTGGTAACAAATATCCCGATAGCTTGTGACCTTTTACCATCTAGAAGTTTGGCAACCTAGTAATAAAGAACAATAAATTTCACAAATTTCTGAAGGAAAGCAATGAAATAGTTTTGTTGCCAAATTCAACTCCGAAGATACTACTAAGTTACCTCCTTGGTTTTTGGTTTTTCAGATTTTTCTTTAACTTCTTTCTTCTTGATTTGACTAGGCTTACTGAACAAATCGGAGAATTCCTCTTCATTGAAATCAACATCGGGGATCTTCTCCCACACAGGCGTTGGGGGTCCATCAACAGCATCGGGTCTACAAAGAAATATATATCAACTACGATCTAGTATACCTGAAGAAATGCATATCAATTGAACTATTTTCTTGGATTTCTTACTCTGGAGACAATTTGGCTGGTTTTGTCGGTTCAATTTGGATCCTTCGCCAAAACAATGGCTTCATCGGGAATAACGAGTGAAGAATCGGTTTTCTTGCAGCTGAAGAGATGAAGAAATTCAGGAATTAAGAGAATTTTCTTAGAAAAATCTACACTGAAGCGATTAAGAGATGATAAGGCTAGAGGATAAATCATGTTTGCATACCTGTTTTTGTAATCATCGGTGGAGCAATTCCCAGCAGAGATGGCGGTGGAGGGGGTGGTGGTGCTCCGGGAGGAGGTGGTACTCCGGGAGGGGGAGGTGGAGGTGGGGGTATCCCAGGTGGCGGAGGGGGTGGTGGAGGCACTCCAGGCGGGGGAGGTGGTGGTGGTGGAGGCGGTGGCGGAGGTGGTGGAGGAGGGGCTACCGGAACTGGCGGTGGTTCTGGAACTTTTTTCGTAGGAACGTCCGCCGGCGCGTTTTCATTCTCCGTCTCATTGTCTTCGTCGCTGGTCTTTTTTTCGTCCTCATACTGCTCAGCCATCTGTCCGTGTTTGGCCGCTTTCGCCGCTTTGGCTCGCTTCATTCTCTCCTTCTCTTTTCGCTTCAACTCCTTGATGTACGCTTTGCGACGCTCGACGATCGCCTCGTCCTCCGAGCTCGATTCGTCGATTCCGATCAACTCCTTCACGATCACCGATTCCAGCTCGCCGTGGATCTCTTCAATGTCGCTCGTATCGGTGCCGACGTTCACCGTCTCTTTTTTGTCCGATTCGAACGAGCTGCTGTCGTTTCGGTCTTGAAGCTTCTCGAACTTGTCCTTTTGCGACAGCACTTCTTTCTGGCCGGCGGCATCGCTGGTCATGCCGGTGTCGTCGTCGTTCCACGCCTGCTTCAGACTTTCGATTCCGGCGAGAATTTTGTATTTCTCGACCTGATGCTCGAGTTGATCTATACGGTCCTCGTATTTACACAAACGCATCGCTTGTTCGCCGCGCAAATTGAAAAGCTGTAACTCGTGTCCTTGCTGTAATACAACAGTGACGACAAACAATGATTAGGCATTACTCACTGGGTGTAGTGAAAGAACAGTAACACCGACTAGTATGATTAATAACGTCATTTTCGACGCACATATGCTACCATTCATCTATAGATATACCTATAGAAAATAATATCTTAACTTATCACACATGATTTCAACGATCATCAATTAGAAATACGGGTTTTCAGAAATAATGACGTCGAGTCACACTTTTTCCGATCAAGAACAGCTTAATTTATTTCATCGAAAACAGTTGCTCAGCTGCTGGACTTACCAAGCGCAAAAGCAGTATACATAAGAGTACATACATTTTGATACACTAACCGACAAAAAAGAATCTTTTGTCGTCCCGTTAATTTGTAAAAGATTCGATTACGCCAATTTCTGTGGGAAAATACAGCACTCGGCAACACCTTCCCATCAGAAAAATAATCATCTTATTGGCAATTATGTGTACTTTATGCCTAATCGATACAGTCTAGTAGGTGGGCTTTTTTCGAGCATTGGTAATGATATCTATGCAGTACTCGGAGGTATTTATCCCGAATAAACGAACACGAAAAAAAAAGCATTATGAACCTTGTGTAGACTGTGACGAAAAAAACACATTTGAACATTCCAGGTTATAATTGAATAAAGGAATGAATAAGATCGCATGTACACTTACTTTAAGAGTTTCGATTTCATCTTTGAATTTCTTTTTAACGCCCAGTAAAATGTTTTGATGGTCTAAAAATGGAAAAAATTACAGATTTCTCAACAACCTCTGTCGATAGTAGAGAAAAAAATTGCATTTCGATAAAATCCTTTCCGTCAGTTTTTAGTAAGTATGGTTATGTGTATAAAAAGCATTTTAACCCAACAGTGACCGCCTGAAGTGATCCCTATAGTATTAAATGATGGATATATGCCAGCTCATCTTTCTAAATCTAATCATTCATATCACAAAGTACTGCATTACATGCCAATCTCACAGTTTTTTCAATCATTAGTTTAGAATACGTAAGACAAAAATGTCTGAACCGGCAATTGTCATCGTATTAGATATACTAGAAACTATATCATGCAATTAATGAAAAAATTAAGCTTTTCGATAAAAAATTCTTTATATCGTCAATGAATCGAGCAATGGCCTTTGCAAAGAGCCAACATGCATTTTGTTGTATATCATAGTACATATACATACCATCGAAAGATAATGTAAGCATTTTATTATCTGTCAACGAGAAGAAATAACCGTGACTGTGACAAAATTTCGCAAAAAGGAAATTCGTAGTTTTTCTAACAAAAAAAAATTGGTTCGATGTGTATTGTTAAGACTAAGGATAAAGACTTCTCAATCAGTACCGGAAAACATAAATTTACAGTCACTCAATGCTACTGAGTAAGAAGTCGACTAGATCTTCCCAGGGCTGTACCATTTGAATTGCAGGGGGGCAGAGAAACCCGAAAAAGGGTACCGGTAGTTCTATAGGATACAACTTGCAAAAGGGGAACTTCCAATATTTCTAGGGGGTCAACTGCCCCCTGCTAAAATACGGCCCTGCTTCCCGGCTGATGTAAAATAAGTTAAAAATCTGAAAACCATACCTTCTTCAGAATATTTCAAAGCCGGTTCATCTGATTCTTCGATCAACGTTTCACACAACTTTCCCAATTCTCCAGCGGGCGCCCAAAAATATACACCATCCGTCTAGAAAACAAATTTCGGATAATTGATGGAATTATTTTTTTGATGATTTTATGATCAGACAGAAATTTCGCCCTATCATGACCTGTTGGCACCTAAATAATCCATAAAAACATGCCGATCTATGTCATTGATATAAATCAATATTTTTTAAGCAAATCAGCAATTTTTTTGACACCGTAAAAAACCGTTACAACAATGTTTATATACATTGATATCTAGTAGGCCTATGTGTTATATGAGGGGTTCTATGTGAGTCGATGTACACTATGTCATCAATATTAGCGTTTCAAAATTACAATTGTAAATTTTGGCATTTATTCTGTAACTAAATATATTTCTTTATTTCATTTTCGATCAATTTTGATAATTATTTTTTGAGAAGATGTGCACTACATCATCAATATTGGTATTCGAAAAAAAAAACAATCACAGTTATAATTTTGGCGTTTATTATGTAATTAAATATATTTCATAAATGTTATTCTATTTTTCATAAATTTCAAGAATTATTTTTTGACAGGATGTGCACTACGCCATCATCGGGGCTAGACTGATTGCAGGTCAATTCAAATCAGTTATTGATACATTCAAATCAAAAGTAAGTTTATTGATCCTTATCATATAATCTATATTACATTTATCTATATTTATTGTTGACAATATCAAGCAATAAACCGGTATGTGTTATTTTTCAAGCCGTCAATAAACTTTCTCAAGTTAGTTTTCTAGTGCTGTTGTATTTTTTGTATGTTGCGGTATATACAAAGATGTCATACGGAGCTTAAGCTAGGGACACACGAGCGTATTTTTTCGCCCGATCGCGACGATTAAATTCGCCAGCGATTTCGCCGACGAATTTATACGCCCGATACGAGCGGGCACACGTAGCGATCAAACCAAAATTTGGTCAGCGACTGTTACTTAGTGGGAGAGAGTTAACGAATCACATGATATCAACAATGCATCCTATTGGTTGATAAAAATGGATCGCTCGGCGAAATTTGCTGAGTGCGGGCAGACGAACAAATTTGCGGGCGATCCGATCGCCGGCGAAAATAATCGGGCAAAAATCTCAAACATGTTTGATATGGGCGATTCGCCGGCCGATCGAGTTGGCCGACGAAATCGTCGTCGCCGTGAGTGGCCACACGAGCGAATTTTTCGGGCGATTGATAAATTCGCCGCGATCAGGCGAAAAAATACGCTTGTGTGCCTACCTTTATATGCTCTACAATCAAGGCCCGGCTATCAATGGCTACCCGTTATGATAAATCAAACGAGCTAATAGCTTCAGAACGTTGCACAATACGAAATACTAAACCTGGTGTACAAGATGGTGTTGCATAGACTAGGGAGGGCCGATTAATTATAGCCGCGATCACACGGAAACGATTAGGCCCGGATCAGGCCCGTGCCATAATTGGCCCGCACCTAATCAGAGGGCACGTTCACTTGTAAACCGCGATACTAAACAATTCTTAAACAAAGCGAAGTGAGACAGGTCCAGAACCAGTTGCAATATGACCAATGCTAAAATTTGGCTCGTGTCTGGTTTAATGTTTTTGGTTGGGTAGTTAATTTGGCATGGGCCAAAAATACACGTGTAATTGCGGCTTATGGTAAGGTAAAAAGGACTAGAGGTCCAGGGATACCATGCTCACTTGTCAAGTGGTCTGAAATGCTCAATAACTTCAATATTCAACGCCCTTAAAGAATACCGTATATACAGAAACCAGTTACCTAGAAATTCACCACAATCATAGAACTTGTCATAAGCTACAACTGAACATGGTAACATAGTATAGTATACATTATAGATCCCAACATAAAGGGAAATACTACATAATTTCACTATTCAACGCCCCTGGTGGGCCAATTGGGGCGATTTTTGGGCAGCAAATGCGTTTAGGGTAGATACATACATCAACCAAATATCAAGACCATATACATCAAAGTGTGCAGAAAACTTTCCCAGAAATCAAGATTCTGTCTAATAACTGAACGACAAAAAGTGAACATCACAGCCCGCTGGGACTTAGGTCCAAAGTGGGCTCAATGATTATGTGATGAAATAGCTAACGAGTTCGAAAGCGAATCCGATTTCACACATAGAAACGCAAAACATCAGCAGTATCAGCTCATCCCTATCGAAAACGCAAAAACTAAGAGGGATAAAAAATTGGTTCTTATTATCTAGGACCGGCGCGATATGTCGATGGCGAAAGAGATAGAAATCACTACCAGTTCAAAAAGCATACCGGGAACGCAGTTTGCCAGTTAATCATTTAGTTCGCTTTTCGCGGTGGCTTTTATTTTAGACAGGACGCGTCCCGCGGGATACGACGACGGGCGCATTGCACATCGAGAGAACTCTCAACGATCAGCCCTTTCGAGTCGTACCAATTCGAATACCGTTACATTTCGCCGGGGCTAATTATCAGATGACGCTGTCGACGTTGTTGTAGTAGTATCAGTAATCTAGTCGACTGCGTAGTAGACAAATATTAAGCAGTTCGTCGAAAATTATCGTACATTTACATTATCTAATTGGATCGTAAAATCTATTATATGATTCACCGATACGATTTCGCGTGTGTCGTCGTCGTCGGGCGGCGGTATCAATTCTCGACAACGACGCGCATATGAAATAGGAACTTAACGTCCATGAAATATATACACGCGAGTTCTCGCACGCTGTAAATAATTCCGTATCAACTATATATATCTACATACATACACCGGCACATTTCTGAGAACAGATGTGACAATTGAATTAAAATATCATCGCTCTCCAGCGAACGAGTGTTCGGTGGTGTAGTTATCCATTCGGCGGTATTGTCGGGATGTGGCGGATCGACGAATAGCCGAATCTCCTCGGGAACCCAATCATTTACAGACGACCATATGCCATGTATATCGCGATGTAAAACTTGTACTGTAGCCTACGTGCGAAAATAGGCCTATCATAGAGTGGCGACTTTGCACCAATTTACAAATTCAAAACAAAGTTTTCCCTGATTTTTCCTTTATAACGAGAAATTCCCCGAGTACATCGTGCGGAATTTTAGAATGTAACATTTTAGTCATTATAGTAATTTTAGTCATTTGGTCAATACACGTATCCGAATTTCCCGAGTTTCACAACATTTGTCAAATTCCCTGAGTTTTCTCTTGATTTTTTGTAAAAAAGATTTTTCCGATTGCCAGAGTTTTCCAGGTCGGTGGTCGCCCCCGTATGATTTCAGCGTTACGAAACCCGATCATCTTGAATATACGAATATAAGACAAGTTGATAGATTGCACGATTATTAATACATATACGCGTGCTTAATGATATATATATATATATATATATATATATATATAATACAGGCAGACATACAGCAGTAGCATCATCGGAAGCTGCAGGCTATCAATGATCGACACAACATATCTTTCGATAATAATGATTTTTCGTCGGTTCAAAACATTGGATGATTCTATCCGTATCATGAAGACCACTTATTATGAATGATGAATGAATGACCTGTAACATAGCTAGCTAGCTGCTTTACAGAGGAAAATCTATGTCCAGAGTCGCTATCGTTGACTACGGTACATTTATCATCCGTGTATTATATCATAAAAGGGCTTGCATTTGTTGTTCGGAGTCAAGACCTTAAGTTGAAAGAGCGCTCTGACCCGATCGATCGGATTGGTCTTAATTCATTAGAATATGCTTAAGAAACTTGATACTACGTTTTCTCAAGGTAGCAATTGATGGCACACCCAGTGTGAAAATGCTACGATCAGGCAGTTGGAATTCCCATAAAGGTAGTGGGCCTCAGACCATAAGAAATGCAGTAGGCTAACGAGATTATGACCAAATTTGTTGGGAACAATTTTAGATCAGAATATGATAGAAGAAATTATAAACAATCCAAAGCCCAGTCGCACAGTCGTGACTTGGTCCCAAAGTGGTCTTTAATCTGGTGGTTTGGTGGTCTTTGGTGGTCTTTATACTGAACCGAAGTGGTTTTATGCAAATTGCTAGATTGGTAATAATAGAACCAAGATGGACCCACTTCAAGCAAATCAATTCGATAAAAGCAGCGACTTACCCTAAATGTCTGCCTCAAGTCTAGCGATTCGTCCACCGATCTGAGAACGCCGAGCGCAAGAAGATGAGTACAAAACTGAACGCACATCACCCGAAGATCTTGCTCGGAAAGCAGATAAAATAAGTAATTGCCCTCATCCAAAGCGGACAATAACCACAGAATCAAAATGCCTCCTGAAATTAATAAAAACGTCATTACTGCAAACTGAAATAAGGCCGTGCAAATACTGCCTCAAAGGACGTGATTTATGATTTGCAGAAATGTAGGCAGGAGAATTGCAATGGAGTCAAAATTGCATTGATATAATATGAAATACATTCTAATTGACATGACATGGTTTCACTCGAGAATGTGACACACGATTTTTTCTTTAATGCGAAAATTTTTATCAGTAATCAAGAAGGTTTTAGATCTTAAATGAAAAAGCTTACCTTCAAATTTCTTATGTTTTCTATAATCCAACTCGTCCGGTATATTATCCGGCCATAAGACGTTGTCTTCAACCGAGCCGCGCCGGCCCGGCTTACGCAATATCGACTTCAACGGCGAACCGCTCCTCACCGTTTCGCCTTTAACGTCCTCCAACGACCGACTGCTGACGACTTCGCTCGCGCGGAGCCGCCGACTACGCGGACAATCCAACGTTTTACTGGAATACTGGTCGCGCCTCGACGACGAAGCGAGTCGCAGATCGTCCTGGCTTTTGCCGTGGTGTCGTCGATGGTGATGTGGCACGCCTTCGCTGCAACGCCGAGACTGCGCGGCCGCCGACTGGTCGTACTCGTGCGACACGATATCCGGCACGTCGACCGAATGACTCTTCATCTGTAAAAGCTGATGCTGACTGGCTTTGTATCGCGATGGCGACACTTTCGGCGACAACGGTCGTTCCGTATAAACGGCCGATGGCGATTTCGGGTAGCTCGGCTGCGGTTTATTCACGAATACTTCGCCGGTGATTGTCACGACGGTTTTCGGCGACGGCAAGCGTTTCGAGTCGGGTATTGGTTTGATGATGCCCTTGTTCGGCGACGGCGACCGATCGTACTGGACGTCTTTATGAAGTCCCAACATCGCCGGCGAGCCGTCGCCGCGTCGATCGCCCTGCGACCACGCGACCGGCGAGCGCTTGTTCGCCGGCCGATCGAATACGGGCGAACGCGCCGACGCAACGCCGCAATCGTACGACACCGGCGAACGCCTGTCACCGGGCACCGGAGAACGCAAGCCCGGCGAACGACTGCGCGGACTCTTATAGCCGTCGATCGTCAGATCCTTCACGTCATCCGCGTACGATTGTCGATCGATTTCGTACGCGGACAACTTCTTATCGTAAACCTGCTCCATCGAATCCAACGATTTACTGAACCGCGGACCGGTACTTAGTAACTGTTCGTGAGCTGCGACGGCGGCTGCCGCGTGGTCGAACACGTCCTCGTGATACGACATCGAATAACTGCGCGGCGATGTCGACAATTCGGTTTTCGAACTCGATAAAACCGTCTCGTATAGGCTACCGGAACTTTTTTGTCTCTTTTCGTCGCCGCTCAGAATACGCGACGTCGTTATCGGGTAGGACGCGACGACTTTGTGGTGTTTCGCACCGGCCGGACTACTGCCCGCGTCGACGTCCGACTGACTAGAAACGTCTTTGGCACTGATACCGCTGTCCATACTATCCGCCTTCGACAACGACTCGTTAATCGTCTCGACGACTTTGCGGTCTTTGTGTTGGGCGTCTAAATTCGACACGATCAAATTCGGATCGGATCCGGACATCATCAACGCTTCGTCGCCGGTGCTCGACCCGCTCGTCAGATCGGGCGACATTTCCGACGAACTGTGCAAGTCTTTCGTTTCCTGCAGCAGCGATTTTCGACCCTCCGGACGCGAAACGCTACCGTGTACGCCGCCAACTCCGCTGTCCGGCGTTTTCGGCGGACTCGGTTTCGGAGACGTTCCCTTGACTTCGTCGACGATCTTCTTCGTCGAGAACGAAACGGCGGGTGAACTTACTTTCAATTCGACGACGCCGCTCGGTTTTACTTTGCTAGCATCGCGATACACATCGAATTTCTGGTGACCCGATTTCGGAGACTTCGGCGATTTCGGAGAATTCGGGCCTTGATCTTTATGCGATACAGGTGGCGCTATCGTATTTTTCGACGACGATACTGGTGAAGCATTTTTCTCGTTCGATGAAAATTTCGGCATTCCCGATTCGGCCGGGCTCAAACACAGGCTTTTCTGTTTCGGAGACGAAACGAAAACCGTCGACGCCGATTTTTCTGACGGCGATTTCGACATCGGCGAACTGTGTTTTTCTTTGAACGGAGGAAAACGGTTACAGTGCGAATCCTTCGGAGGACTGCGACCCGCGACGACCGGTTCGCGGCTACTAGTTTCCATCGTTAGACAGTTTTCGTCGGCGACATCGACAACGTGTACAGCGGGAACTCCGCTCTTAACCTCGTTATTCGAACGCGAGTCATATTCATTTACGAGATCGCTGCACTCTAACGTCGCGGCACGCGTTAACCTAGGACTCTTCCCTGTTTTAGTACTACCGTCACACTTCTTACCGGCGGTATTCTCATTACCCGAATGCGTCGATGATTTGTACGAACTCGACGAAGCCACATCGGCGCCGTGAATCGTCGCCTGCTTAACTAACGCCGGTCGGCTTTTCGTATTTTTCCCGCCAGACGTCCGTTTCGGCGAACCATGCGGCGATTGTCTCGGCGATTTGCGACGGCGTTGAGGGTCATCTTTCGGCGACGAATCGGCGTCCGACGATTTCTTCGCTAGCGTTGCAACTCGCGGCTGCGTGGTCGGCGACCGCGGCACCAGCACCGGGGAATGATGCGACAGCGGAACCGGTTTTGGCGACGAGGCCGAACGCTGAAGGGGAGGCCGCGCTCGTAACGACGACGACCGAAGACTGTCGAAGCTTCCTGACGTCCTCAATGTCGGCAGCTGAGAATCTGATCGGACTGTCGGAATGTCAGAGCCATGGGCTGTATGGGTACTTTCTTTCTGCCCCATTAGTTTTCAGGAAATACATTTCTTACTACTCAGCTCTCGTAGTGTTTATTTACTACCATCTGGAAATATATACGAAACACTCATTGATCAGAGAGACATAGCAGTATAATGCAGCTACATACCAGATAAATAACTGCATAAAATCAATCAAAAACTGGTATATCATAAAATTACATCTAGCTTTGCCATTCGCCTTTGCCTACTTTGTATTAAACTACAGTTTTCCGGTCTTTGTATTAAATTACTTAAATTTGCAGCGTTTTCAATAAGAAATTAACAAGCCAGGAACCTTTGAAAAACAGGATTATATATGTCACCGTCCCTGAAACGGACCTGGCTTTTATGGGATCATTCATTTATTACGTACGCATAAAATTTGAATTTTCCAACACCCCCTCCCCCTCTGTACGCAAAATAGGCAATTTTTTCATAAACATTAAGCATTACAGTACGCAATTGCACTGACCCCTCCCCTAATACGTACGTAAGAAATGAATGACCCCTATTGAAAAGACTGATCTGTGTTCTCCTTTCAACTTTTTAATCACTAACACAGTCCTTTTGTTAGATTCTTGTAGAAATACTTCGCAAATTTGTTCGGTACTCAGTACGCCTGGTGATGGCCAATAGTACTTAACCGAAACGTTGCTCAATTTATATATATATATATACATATATATATATATATATATATATATATATATATATATATATATATATATATATATATATATATGTTACGATACTTGTTACGATCTTTGGCTGAATTATTGTGGGATTTCTCTAGCATATAAAATTACGTAGCCCCCGATATTCCAGTAGGTACCTTTTGTACAGAGCACTAAATATGGTAATAATAATAATAATAATAATAATAATAATAATAATAATAATAATAATAATAATAATAATAATAACAATAATACGTATTCAATTCAATAACCCATTACCCAATATCTTTGGTAATAGTGAGATAGATTTTGACACCGATAGTCTGTTTCCCTTCTTCGTGAATGACATTGACGCTGGTTAAAAATACCTCGGCTAATGATATGTTAAGTTATAAATACGGCAATAAGCATATACACACGTACGTACTAGGACTGTAATAAAACTAATTAACCAACGGCGCTAAATTATGAACATTCCCTAAATATTCTCACCAACGATCACCCTTATGTATGCGACGATGGATATTATCATCTACTCGCGTGATTGTCACAAATGAATACCGGTATATAGAGATACACATACTACTAGCACACATACATACATATGGCATATGATGTTCGCAAATGATTGTCGCGAAATTCGCCTATAATTCCCGAGTTATTTCTAATACTATTCTTCTTACTAAAGCATCGGCAGCTCGAGCTTTCCATCACCCCGTCACCATCGCCATCATCATCATCGCATAGCAGCAACAATTGCTCGGCAATGACATGTGCCACCAGTGTCTGCATCTCCATAGCTACATGGCGAATGTGTGTGATTTTTGCTAGTATTATTGATCCCATCAGCATCAGTAGAAGCTGCCTAGCCAGTTCTAATTAATCCATTGACTGCGCTCGCTCGCTAGACACAATCACATGCAAATTGTCTGTTCGGATGGGATGGGCCATGGCGCGCGCGCGTAGGCACACTAGCGAGAGCGTAGCCTGCCGCCGTCGAGCGAAAAAGCCCATTTCGAAGACTATGACAAATGCGTCTGAGAAAACGGGACGAATCTCCGAGTGCGAGAATATTACGCCATACTCGATAGCAACAATCGAAAATACTTAGGTCTTTGCTAAGGATGTAGTAACGGTAATCTCCAAATTAAACCCAAATCACTTTGACAAAATTTAAGTCATGTACACGAAGATTAACTAACGATAAATATCTGATTTAACTAATTTCAACTTGGAGGCATATCTAACGTGGTTCCTACAGAACCATCGATATGAAATTTGAGGGGTATTTGAGGGGCTTTTGAGGGTATGATCACTAAATTTGAGGGTCATTTTTAACGACGAAAACCTAATTGATAAAAAAAACAGTACCAGTAAAATACAATTCATGATGTAGGGGCCTACATTGAGAGAATGTTTGAAGAAAGCTCCTTTAGAAATAGGTGATACAAAATTCTCTGAGACACACAATTTTCAGAATTTGAGGGGATTTTGAGGGGCCAAGGGCTAAAACTCAGAATTTGAGGGATTTTGTACCCTCAAAAATGGATTTTGGAATTTGAGGGGTTTTTGAGGGGTTTTGAGGGGTTGTAGGAACCATGTCTAACTGACAACCGTGGGGACTGTTGCCTCAACCTTTGGTATTATGATGTCGATAGCTTTAGTCGCGGGGTTGCTAATTGCTTTAACAATGACCACAGCGAGTACAGATATTGTAGATGTCAAAAGGCCAGCCCCCATGTCGTAATACCGCGGTAATACTTTGTTGTTCTGCATTTTTATATCGATTTGCGAACACCGATGATGCTCCGTGTCTAATGGCAGCGGAGGCGCGACAACAGGGTTAAGGTATACGCCGGCATTGATTTTCAAATGAGCTCGAAATAAATAATTCATGTTCGTTCCTTACGGAACATTAACAGAGAAAATTAAGATATTCATTGAGTAATTGTAGAGTGACAGATTATCGTGGCGCAGAGCTGCATTTCACGACTGAACACCCCTTCAGCTTGCGTTCGGTAAGCTAACCCTGTGTATCAACGCAGCAACAAACAAACATCGTATTTTAAAAAAGTATATCATCCCCTTTCCTGCTGTTCTTAACCGGCAAAAAGATTGATTGACACCAGCCAGACGGAACTAAATAACTGAACTGTTGATATAACAATCTAAACTCACTTAGCAAATATTAAGGGTACTTCACATGTTTGATACGGCCTTTTAACAGCTAAATAAACTCTAGCTTCAACTACTTTCACTTTAGGAAAAAGGAAACAAATTTTCAAGTAGGGTTATCACAAGGATAGCTGATGTAAAACCAAAAAGGATAAAAAACAGCATAACGCCGTGCAGCGAAGAAAATATATCACTACATACAGGATAGTGTATATACACACTAGAAGTATTGCGCAGTGTGTAATTGCATCCTCTTCTGACCAGCTATATTCAATAATCAATACTGTTAGTGTTGCTGCTTTTTGAATACCAGCACACTAGCAGCAGCAGCAGCAGCAGCAGCAGCAGTAGCAATAGTAGTATCAACAGCTCATACTGCCCAATGCATTGTTGCAACATAAGTACTTTCAAAAAAGCAAACCGATGAATCTCGCAACTTCTAAGAGTGCTGTCTATCTAGTGTTCAGTGTTTAAACACAGCCTCTGGTCAGATGCCTAAGCTCAACAATTTTCAAATATGAAATCAAAGTTCAGACGGTAAAATGATGAAATGGATGGTGCCCACAGTTAGAAAACTAGAGGACAAATTAAAGGCAACAGATTCTAAGCATTGACAAACTATGATATAGGCCTAGGCCTATTTCTATTTGAAATTAGAAGTATCAACCACTGGCTTTAGGTAACTTGATAGTGATCATAGCCTACTTAAAGATGATACCAATCGATAGGCCCTAAAGCAATCCATGAAGAAAATGTCATCTAGCCTAATCGATGGGATCAGAGGTAAACACTGGTAAACAAAACAGCTAAAAAATGCTAAAATATAGCTACTATACTAGGTATCAAATAATACCTGAAAGATGTCAATCTCAATGTAGGCCTGATGTCCACCAATTTCAAATTACTTCCTAAAGGCAGACTTGAAGTTGAAGTTTGGGGGTAAATACTTGCGAAGATCCTCCAAAAATTGTAGCAATATTGGAGAATCTAACCTACCGGTATTTACAAGCCCTGTGTGCCTTATTAGGCTACAATTATGGCATTCTAATTGATGGTCAAATCGTGTTGGGCCAGTAAGGCTATTAGCCTACAATCTCCATGAATCTCCACCCCAAACAAAATAAAGTGTGTCTTTTAGAGTTTGACAGAATAACAGAGTGCTCTATAAACCTAAATAAGGATTCTAAAACTGTCCCTCACATCTCACTTTCAGTCTCAGAGATCAGAGTAGGGTTAATATTTTACGTACTTTTTAGTGTCAACTGACTGAGGATTCCAATGGTGTTATCGGAATGAAAAACGCCTTCAAATAGCATTTCATCGACATCATCACTAAGACTTACAAATGAATAATGGAGTATTTGACAGCAACACAGAAACACTTTCTCAGCAATATCAGATATCAATACCTAAAACAACATTTAGATACAACTTACTCCAGTCTCAGATCTGCCATGGACTGTCAAATCGGCCATAGAACGCTAAATATTTGACGAAATGTGGTGCATCATTTTCTTTTAATCAAGCGATATGAGCCGAATATAGGGTATTCTATGGTGAAAAAAATTAATTATAATTACCATCGCCATCATGAAGTAATCATTTTTCAGAATCGTATAATGAATTTCTATAAAACGATAATATAATCCACGGCGTTTCGTCTCAAAAACGTTTTACAATGTAGGGACCGTCTCAAAAATAGTAATAACGTTATGAAACGAAAGATGGCAGCACAAAATTCGAATCGAAATCTTTATTAGTACCGGATGCTATGGCTCTACTGAATTTGAAAATAAGTCTGAAATCATTTGCTCGAAAATGTTTCCGCGTTTTCTTTTTGATCAATATCACATTGCATTGCATTTATGACCGTATTGCTTGCAACAGTATATTTTCTTTGATGAGCTGCATGGTTTCGTGATGACATATTGATGACGTATTGATGACGCAAGAATGGTTCATTTGAAAAATGTTCAACATGATATCGTAGCGTGCACGCAAATTTTGATTGCAGCAATGCTTCATTGATGAGAGGTCATCGTAGTAACCCGTAGCCAAATTAAGTTCGAATCCCATGTTGAAGGATTGTAATTGCCACAAATAAATAAAACCATAGGAGTTTAATTTCTCCATCTGTAATATTAATGAATCTACTAAAATTCGGGAGGGATTTTTATTGAACGGCAATAGAATACAGAATATTACACATATCAAAACTTGAGCCGACACCTTGCGAACCCAACGTTGTTTGTATCATGAACGTACTTGGGAACTAACTTGGAGAAGAAACCTATAAAATCCATTCATTTGAAACCATTTGATACATCTTTTGATCAGTTCCAAAAAGATAAACAAATGTGAAAACATTGATCTTTATTGATGCCGATATTATTCAGACCTTGTAAACTAACACAATATGAAAAGAGAGAAATGTTACAGGTGTTGATATATCTTTCAAAACCTCATGAAATATCATGTAAGCTAAAAAAAAAGATTCATACTTTACTGAAAAAGAACACTTATCTTGGCAGACCGCACGTACTACGAGAGTTCCTGATTAGAATCACAACGACAGTATTTCAAATTTTGAGCGCAATGTGCTGTTTATTTACAATATACTCTAACAAAAATGAATTCAGACATTTATCATCTATGGCTTTCACTTCTGATAAGAATCTATTCAACCATAAGAATGGCACATGGAGGCAAAATTGAATATAAAATATACGTTTTGTTTCTCAAAACCTAACCAGAAATCTAGTTTTTTTTAATCACGGAGTTCTTTTAGAGAAAACACCCACTTGACATTGCACGACAGCGCTCAGCGGGGGCAATTCGATGCCTCAAAGCATTTTACACTCATTGAAATCAATCACCGATTGATTATATATTCATTCGATTACGGATTTTCAACGCCCACCTCGTGACTAGATATTTTTACGAAAAAACATGAAACATTCGATTATTTTGAAATGATGGAGTCAGGCGACAGACCGCTTCGCAGGCGGAATGCCGCAACTGGGACTGTGTTTGAACACAAAGCGCGCGAGCGTGGACCACACGACTTATATTACTCACCTGAGATAAATAAGGTGTAAATAAGGTTTTCTCTACCCTTAGTTACTCTAAGTTGATCAACACGGTGATTCAACAACAACAAGAAATTTCTTTTACGCTCGGTTGATAGCGATTTGCGGTTATAGATAGTGAATTTGGGAAAGCGGGCATCGATTAGAAGGACTCGCACAGCGCGCGGGCTAGTTGAGTTTGCATCCTTGCTCCTTCGCTTCGTCACTAGGAGTGGAGTAAGTGCGTAAGAATTTGACGCGTCGTCTTCAGTGAAGGCCCTGCCGCGCATTGTACAAAACAGGAGCCCTGCGGGTCTCAAATAAACTACCATTAAAACATGGCTTTATATGAAATTATTTCCTCGGGAGTGATGTTTATAGCTGTTTCAGTCGCGGTTTATTGCACCAAGTAAGTGTTCATACAACTACTAATTTAGACATAGATATGTCGACGTCAATTACAGGCCGATTATACATAGTCAATTCATATAGAAATTCTTATATATATTTAGTGGAAAAGTCTTACTGTAGTTTACTGTAGTATATTAGGAAATGTTTCTTTTTTAAAAATTTATAATTCAACGTGTTGAAAATAGTTTCAACGGGACCTCCAATATCGAAATCGGATTTCTAAGTGATTTTCAAAGAATTTTATTCAAACATTCCTATTTTCTCTTGGACTACGTATATTTCTTATATCGCACGTATACTATAGAAGACCTCAGAAACACATGTGCAGCTGGGATAAATAAATTTCAACAGGACATAATTAATAAGCATTCTAAACTTTCCACGATGTCCGGGTACTAAAAACTCCATCTTCTAAACTTCGCATTCATTCCTAGTACAATTGCGATATCTGTAAATTCTATAATGCTTTGTTGAATAAGTTCATAATGAAATATTTACGATTTGTACAGGCAATAGCCGACTTTTCCTACGAAGTGTGCTTGACCGCGCTCCGCTGGAGGATTTTTTTCGAAGGTATTAACAACAAAAAGTCGGTTAAACCATCACATTCAAATACAAAAACCTCGTATCTTTACACGCCAGGCGGAAAACGAGCTAATCCAGTACATTTTTGGCTAAAGTTCCAACTATATAGAATCCGTTTTGTTCGTTTACTTGGAGATAGCTTTATCGTTGATTCTCAAAATGAAAATTGCTATAACTTTAATCATATTATAATTTTAATCATTGGTCTAACGATAAAACTCTTGCGTGCGAAAATTAATCAATTCTTGTTAGAATCGAGTCATCAAAACAAAACGAAAGTCCAAATTCTTTGAAATTATTTTATCATTCGCACATTTTGTTGAATATCGCACCAAACTTACGCTTTTGAATGCACAAAAGAACGACAAACGAACAAGGGTTTCTCCGCTCTCCATGCATTTTACAGCTGAAGTTTTTCCCCCACCCAGCTGTGATGAAATGCGAATTATAACCTATTATGCTGTCAAATGAAAAAGGTTCAAGAGCTTTTGAATCCGTCAACTACTACTTTGTAAAAACGCCCCTCTTGTGTTGTTTGTCGCAGGATATAATAGGGATTTCTTTTTGTATCAATACTAAGTGTATATATCGAAAAAGTGATTTTTGGCATCCGATTTTCACAAGGCAATTACCGCGCGATTACCTTATCAATTAAGTCAAGCATAAAATGCCTCACTTGTGGTCTTAGATACTTACATATTTGAGATTAGATAATATGAAATAGTTGAAATTATTTGTTCGTCTCTTTTTTTAAGTTTTAGAAATATCGTGGTAGTGTATGTATCTTTTCGCTACACTAAAACATTGGCAAAAATAACTGGACATACAATACGTAAAATTCGTGAAATCAACAGGATTTAAAGCGAATACACGTGGGGGAAGTCGCGGAATTCCTCCAGTAAACACCAAATTTTCATGTTCGCCTGTCGGCTGCTGAGCTTATTGCACCGAGTAGCATTTTACCGTGTATGCTAGCTATAGCCTTGAAACACGATTTGGAAGATTAGCGAAGTTTCGTTTATGCGCATATAAGCCCGACTCGTCTTTTGTGTATCCGCTTTTACCTCGCGAGGTCCGAGCCTTTTTGATGGTGTTAACACTACGAACAACCACAGAAACTTCCAAGTCATTAATTACTCACCCGAAAAAGTGCTGGCTGAAACCCTTTCCTTTGTATTCGTCGAGAGTAAATCGGGAAGGAGATATTGCCTTTTGACGATATCATTTCAGAGAAAATACATTTTCGTCAACAGACGATATACAAAACTTAGACATGAATATACGTTTGTCGTTTTCAGAAAATGTATGGGAGGAATGGAAAGTAAATTTACAAAACTTAGACATAATATATAACCTTAATCGATTTCAGAAAATACATGGGAGGAATGGAAAATAAATGTCAGAACAGACTCGATGGCAAAACGGCGGTGATAACCGGAGCGAATACGGGAATCGGAAAAGAGGTAGCGAAAGATTTGGCAAGACGAGGTACGTACGTGTATGTATAGTATAGTATGAAACAAACGGCCGTATATAATCAGGACAATTTATATCACGATCGGAGATGTAGTCTCTTGTCATGGCGTAATTCCTAGCAATTTATAGAAAAAATTACTACGCACAGGCCATTAATCATAATGTTTGACAATTAAACGTATATACGTAGTCAGTGATATGTACATATATTTATTCACATATAGATATATCATTCGAACAACCGATAACCGCTAACTAGTGCTAATAACGTTTATAATGTCAGAATAAATGCAACGGCCGTAAATACGACGATAATGATGCAGCAGATAAAATCAGTTTGATTGAAAGCGAATAAAGTTTCGAAGACTATAATTCCTTTCGTTTCAGTTTTATGCACACCTTTTTTTCAAAATGAATTTTCATTTTATCTTTACGTTCTATCGTACATAAAACCCGGTATGTAAAACAGATAATGAATGAATCTTCATTATGATATATATGAGGTCTGATGATGTGAAAATTGAAATGAAATTTACTTAAATTGCGACTGAATTGAGTAGTTCTCTTTCGGTGTATCTACGTCACAACAAATAATAAAGCGTACAACATCAAATTTAAGAGATGAAAGGTTTTCCTTAGCACGCTATGTTTCTGCAGCCAATCCACCATAAATTCTATTTGATGACTGGCTCTGGTGGACTTTTGGGGCAGTAAAATTCGTATCAATATGTCATCGTCGTGGTTTATTGAGCCAGTTCACGAAACACATCCACCACCATCGACGCAAAAACGCCGTATCATAGTAAGCCTAATTTTTGCATCCCGGCAATAGCTGCAACGTCTGGATCCGAACGATAGGAATGGGAGGCGTTTGATCCGACGAAGACACAGATATGAAGAACTTTTGAAAAAAAATCTGGTATCTACGTATATATGTCAAAGGTTATCCAGTGCCTTGATGGTTCGCATATTTTTTGCCTTTGCGGACGTTCTTTTGCGCCCGTTACGATTCGCCCAAATTACTGTACGATTGTTTAAACGGTGTTAATAAACATAGGTTCACCGGCGGGCGAAGTGAGCGACCGGTATTCATGGTATGTTATTTCGACTCGGTTTTCGGAAGTCTCGTCGTGACTAATTATTAATCAAGTCCTGATGATCTATATGGAGCGTTTCAGTTATACTCTTCATCCTCCGAGAGAACGTGATTTTTTTCCACGCTTTCCCCTAGGAATTAGTTAAACACCACCGCCAGTCGGTGATCTACGTTAGCACGCGTATTAGGGATATACTCATTGAGTTCGTAAATCTTGCCTTCTGTTTTTCCTAACGGTAAATGCGCATTATATTATATGTTGCGCGTTTGCGAATAAAAAAGAATGCGCGTTTCCGATGGTGGATGCACTGAGCAACAAGCGTTAACAATGTTATTTTTGATACATACATTAAGCACTATCAAATGTCGGTAGACTAATGAATTTTCCCGTATTTGTTTGGCATTTATTTTTAGGCGCAAGGGTTATTTTGGCGTGTAGAGACGTGATCCGGGCGAAAGAAGCCGCGGAAGATATCCGAAAGCTGACCCAGTCGGAGAATGTGGTATTTTACAAGCTCGATCTCGCCAGTCTGCAGTCCGTGCGATTGTTCGTGCAACAAGCTTTGAAAAGTAAGGTTTTGATCGGGCGACACTGTTGCTTCAACAGCGGCGTAGATGACGTAGCTATGCTGATATATGCGCGGCACAAAAAAATACTTTACGTAAAAATATGATGAAAAATGCTGCTTATAATCAGTGTTTTTGTTTATCGTCGATTTGCTATGAGTAAAAACAAAAACAATATGCTAAGTGGAGACTTCAAGTAATTACGCCTGATTGCCTGTCCCTGATTATATTCGCCTACGTTATTATTTACCTTGGAAAAAAAGTATTAAAGCAACTATACGCAACGTATATCGGGTAATTACGCATTTAGCCCTTTAGAACAATTTCCCGCCTCGTGTGCGGTTTAGCTTATTTTCAATTTAGGTGACTTGTAAGGAAAACGGCACGAATGATGGTATAAATAAGGTAACCGATTTGGAACGGAAAATTGCTGGTCTCATTACTGCTGTACACACAATTACGGTGGTATAGTTCTTCATTTCATTAATATTTGATTGAAATGGTCCGTAATGACGCCAATGTATATAGAACATTTACTGCTTTCGATCGGAGACCTTTATGGTTCGGTTTTTGATAGCAGCGTCCCGCCAAAATCCCCCGTGATTCCGATGGACAATAAAACGCCGGGATTTCGGCTGATTCTATGCGACCACGGCGTGGTCTCCCGATTTGGTATAATGGTAATAAAGACACTGAACTTGGTCAATTAATCCGTTCTAACAAAATACAATCAGCGTCGTGCGAATTTAACTTCATTGTATAAAGATTGTAAAAGTTGAAAAGTTGTCGCGCAGGTGGATATCAATTCACCAAGATTCAATGTGTGAAATTCTCCTTAACTGCTTTACGCTTTATGATGAAATATACTTTTCACAATAGAATACTTCCGAGTTTTCTTAGAAATATCTTCATCGTTTTAGAGATAGTTCTGGTGTTTTTTACACTTCCATATATGTGTCTAATAAAGGCTGAAGCCTTCTGCGATTTTATAATTTGAATGATAAGATATACGTAGATATAGAACACTAAAATTCCTAAATCTTATAGTAAATACAGTTCATTTTATTGATATATTGGGATTGCGTATTTCATCGTTTTTAAAGTCTCCGAAAAGCAACACATTTTAATGATTTACATATATTATATTGCGTATATGTTTTTCAGATGAGGAGCGTGTGGATATTTTGATAAATAACGCCGGTGTAATGTGGTGCCCACGCGTTTTGACAGACGACGGGTTCGAAATGCAAATTGGAGTTAATCACCTCGGTAACTATTAATGCGTTGGATCCGTGTTAATCATTTGCATCCCGTTTCGACGAGCATTTCATCAAAATAAGACTGCACTGATGCTAATGAAACCTGCAGTAATTAATCTTTGCGATGATTACTTTTCCTCGACATATTCTGACGGCGGTTTTCTTCTGTGACTTAAATCGAAAAAGAATATGACATTTCTGAAATATTTCAATGTTTTTTTTAATTGCCCGGCCCGTTTTTAACGTTTATTATAGGTATTCTGCCATTTCTTATGAGGAACCGCAGCACCAGCTCTCCCACAGGCTGATGTGACGAGCACTCTTAGTCCTCGTTGTCCAAACTAGTTCCCGGCAGTTTCAATTAACTTTAAACTAAATTTTTAGGCTCCCGAATCCATAAATTGTCACAGGACCTACCAAATATACAATCAATTCATTTTTCTATACTCAGATGATTCATTTAAGAAAAAGTTCTTTCAGTTTTGATTGAAATGTAGAAGACCTAGGCGAACCTGTTGGGTCCTCGTCTGCCATAAATGGAATCCTCGATTGCCTCAGAAGGTCTCAGGTTCCCCATGATCGAAAAGAAGATAAAGCAAAAATGTATTAGCGAAAAGCTTTACTTGGTGCAATTGAGTCAAGCTAATTAACAACACACTGGCGCTTGTATTTTTTTCAAATTTTTCATAAATCTGACGGAATAAGGCGGTTAACCATGTGTTTTAAAGACGGCAGAATGTATATATACCCGTCAATTACTATTCCAATTACAAAAATATTACAACTCCCATGAAGTGCATTATTAATTTATCCATATTTAACAACAATGCAATCCAAATATAGAAATCGCACTATTTCCCTTGGTATGCCATCCAATCCCGCTAATGTTTGGCCGTAATAAACACACAGAAATATCAACTTTCCAAATATGCACAAATATTAATGCTAAGTGGAGGTCTAATACCTGTTGAGAATGAAAACAGCAAGTTATACCATATTTTGACCTCAAACAGTGCCGTTCACAATAGATTCGGTTAATGGGCTGGTTTATTAGTGGGGGTACCATTAATGTGTTGATTTCGTGTGACATAATTAAGTTATCTGATGAATGGACTAAAGTAAATTCTCCGACAACGGCTTGAATTGAAAAAGGTCAATTCGAAAGTTTCTATTGAGAATTCGGCTTAAACTCTCTCTTTTTGAAATGCTTCCCGCATGCCAGGTTCCCATATATACTAATATACGTATTTATATACTAAGTATTCAGGGGCGGGGACCACCATTATAGCTCCATTCTAAATTGTACTGGATCCTTTACACCGGCTCTTGTATCTTCGAGTTTAGGTTGTGTAAACAATCGTGTACAGCTTATTTCTTTGAATTTCTTCGCAGGTCATTTTCTGCTTACGAACTTGTTGTTAGATTCGCTGAAACAGGCGGCGCCGAGTCGAGTGATCAACGTAACGTCGGTAGCTTACCGATGGGCAGAAATTAAGTTCGACGATCTGATGAGCGAACAAAGTTACGATCCCGCTTACGCGTACGCGCAGAGTAAACTGGCTAACATGCTGTTTACGAGAGAATTGGCGAGAAGGACGAAAGGTTGGTTTAGGTTATGGTCTTTACAACTGCAGGAAAATCCATCTAAAACTGTTCGATCAGGGCAAACCAAATATTATATATGCTAAAACGATGAATTACACCGCTCAATAAAGAATGGAATTTGGCCAATATTTCTTGACATTTTAGCTCAGTGGGTGAATTCAACTTTTGAGTAATGATTGTCAAAATGATAAATTCAAGATTCCACCGTTACTTGTTTAAATCAAAATTGACTGCACGATTGGCTCGTTCATCAATCAATTCGCCAACATTTAACCTCAGTTTGCAATCCAAATAGATATTGGGGATACCTAGAAACTTGAAGTTATAATAATGAAATATTGATGCCAAAAATGAATTGTTAGTACGTATATATAGATTTTTTCAGTTGATAAAAGGTGTACCTTTTAGGTATTGAATTTTAAATCTTGATCCTTGTATTTAGGATTAGGGGTTACAACTTACGCAGTACATCCCGGTGTCGTGAGGACTGAAATAGGCAGATACATGACCATTCTCAAGCAACCTATCATCAAATACTTGATTTTTCCGCTGTTGTTGCCTATACAGTGGATTTTCTTGAAAAATCCTCGACAAGGCGCTCAAACGATCATACACTGCGCGTTGGCTGAAGAGTTAGCAAACGAATCCGGGAAATATTATTGGTAAGATTTACCGAGAATGCGTACGCGTAGAGAGTGGATATTAAAAAAATCTGGCGCAGACTACTCATAACGTAGAACTGATTATGTTCAAAAATGAGAAATCTATTGGATTTGCAGTTGATACGAAGATTTTCTTATATATACAATTGAAGCTTCATGACGTCTTCCTGCATTTCAGCGATTGTAAAGAGACTAAGATAACAGCGTCGGGAATGGACGGTATAGCGGCGCATCGTTTATGGGAGGAGAGCGTAAAACTGGTCGGTCTACAAGACCAAGTCAGAGATCTTCCATCCAATGGGCAGGCGTTCGATTTTCAATCGGCATCAAATAACAATGGAAAAGCTTCAACTTCATAATATTGTAACGATCGGAACGATTCATATTTGTGTGATATATACCGTACAACGAATACTACATATTGTAAACAGCATTCCAGAAGTCAAGGCCATAAACTCAAAGCTTTTAGGAATCGAAGATTCCGACCACGCTTAAACAGATCTTAATTGCACAGAATTGCAGGGGTAGGTGTATGATATATATATATACCTACCATAGGATCTTCGAAAACAAGTCTCGTGTAATTCAAAGTTGCCTCATTTTTTGTAATATACATATTTGTTATATCAATCATCTTTCGGGCAGAGTTAGCTCCATATTTCGACTGGGATTCTTTTTCACTACTAAGGGGTTTCTATCGCCCTACAAAACATATTCATCTGTCTTTGTGAAAAAACTAACGATCTTCGAATGCTTTTTTTCATACATGAAAAATACTTGACAATCATTATTATAGGCTGCAATAAATTCAGTGGGCTATACGGGTACAGATTTGCATTGAAACTGTTGATCGTGAAACGGATATCTATTATTGCTATATCTTTATTTAACTGTAATTAAATTGTGTCATTTATGTGTGTAATGCTATTCATTTTTTATTCAATTGTATGATTTATGTTACGAAATATCTCAGGTTTGAAGCAGGTTTTTGTCCGGTAAAGCGTTTGTCGTCATGAATGACGTATAAAAGAACATCGACCTAAAGTAATATCCGAATTCAAACATGGTTTCATCGGTTGTTTGGTGAAAAGTAAAATCGACTGCATTATAGTAGAATAACGTAATATTCGAATTCAAACATGGTTTCATCGGTTGTTTGGTCAAAAGTAAAATTGACTGCATGATGGTAGAATTACCACACTCAAACGTGAGAACATCTGTCAATAGAACCCATTGTATACGGATTAAAAAGTTATAAAATCAAGAATTTATTCAATCAAAAAGTTAGTGACGATGATCTCTAGTGAGAGTCGTGTCGGGTTTTTATCTTATTAACTGTATCATAACGAAACCTGAAAGTTTCATCATATTTGGTTATTTCATCTATGAAAAAGGTGAAAAAATTAATAGTTCATTAAAGCATTTTATTTCCTTTAATCCTTACGTAAAACGTCGTATGGTCCTCCTGCTACACGAACATGCATTCAATTTGAACTTCTTAAATTCGGCTTTAGTTCGAGACTCATTGAGCTAAAACGAGCTGTAATTTGAATTATTTAGATCTCATGGTAATCAACCAAACGTTAGAACAGGAAAGTGTGAATCTGTGTGATTTTTTTTCAATTCTTACAGAATATTTTTGTTTCAGGTTATCGGCTTGTCGTTATTCATGCATTATTCTGCGTGTATTTTAGTTCTAGTCGACCATGTGTAAAAAACTAAACACTAAAAGCGTCAATAAACATGTGAAACTATATTGAACTACGGTAGTTTTGAAAAATTGTACTGTTTCCGTCGAATGTACGTATTGATATTGTGATTTTACATATACTTCTCGGGAAATGTTTAATCCCACAAGAAAAGAAGTGCCAGGTAATAGATGTACGACCCCAACCAAAGGGGATATGAGACGAGACTTATAAGTTCTTACCAAATTAACACAGCACATACAATTGAGGGGAAAACCGTATCTTCGACTGGGCGAATATTCTTTGTAACCTGTTTTACACCACAATTAGGCATAGAATATTGACTTTGCATATTTCTTTCGGTAAAATCTCGTTATGAGACCGGAAAATTATTGGAATAATCGACTATATCAGTGAGAATTTCGGATTTGGTTAACTTCTTTATTGGGTACGAGGTGCAAAGCAGCGCCACTGTTAAAAACCATAAAAAAAATCTCAAAATCAGCATTTCCCTTGTATCAGTTGTGAAACATCCGAAGAAATGGAATTCCTGAGCCGAGCGCTTATTTAGTGGCTGTGCAAGTGTTAATGGTTATTACGCACTCAATGAGCCTCGTAGAGGTATACCGTATAGTCTGGGCGTTCTTACACTTCATTACCATTTTTCATTCTGATCAGCTGGGCAGGATCTTAAAGCATTTTAAAGTCAAAAATCCAATGCACCACTAATCAACGTACTGCTACATGACAAACGGATCAAAGTATGACATATCTGTATTACAGACATCCAGACTGCATGCCAAGAGCAAGTTGCTCAGAAGTTGCTTTAATCAGTGGACAATCAAAACTTCATTGTTACACTATGGTATTCATCCGCAGTTCTCTGACACCAACTTTCGAACAACTGACCCCAGAAATGTCACAGGGGGATTCCATGCTGTAGATAGTTTGACTGACGCCCCAAGGAAAACATTCACAAACAACATGAACTCTATTTTTGTTAAATACTACTAATCAGAATGTTTCTTATTTATTTATACATCAAAGAACATAACTAAGGCTTAGTCAGATGGTGCTGACATCTATAATAAAATGTTATAACAAATCATCTTCTAAACACACTGCAATCTGTTGTTGTGATGTTCTGCCTATGAACTGGAAGGTCAATGAGGAGCATCGAAATGAGTGTCTGGAAACAAAAATGAAATTACATTAAAAAGCTATCACACTTCGTAGCTAAGAACCAATGAAATAACAGTTTCGGGGAACAAATTATAAGGGGTCAATTTATAATTCCAGACAGCAGAAATTAATATCAATTTCAAATTGGAATTAAAATATATTCTGAACTGATTAAAAATGTTTAGTTTGTCCAGTTTCAAATGGTCTCAATATGACCACAAGCATAAATAAGATTGAAATACAACAAACAAGTACAGTAGTTTCTACTTCTGCCAGTAGGTGGTAGCACATCTCAAGCGATTACTTACGTTCTCTCTTTGCACGGATTTCTTCCCATTTCTTAACATTACCAGGAGAATTCACTACAAACGATGGAAAGAAATTGAGTCTGTTTTATTCAACTAAATATGATACACATCCAGACTCACTTAATCTGGATCAAATATTGTAAATGTGTTTAATTCAGATTCAACATAGAGCAGATCAACTCCTTCCGACCCAAAATGATCCAAATTAAGTGGGTAATCCACTGTACTACAGAATCGGATCTAAGCACTTTCCCGATTGCCCGGGAAAAGCATATTTTCATTAGGGCAAGTAGATTGTCATTATCATCCTGTCCACCGGGCTAGCGCAGTCTCAAATCCCACTCAATACAGCGGATGATTACGCAATCAATCGGATTGCCTGTGTAAGTTGATCTTCGAGAGGACAAGCCAACTTTCAAACATGCTTGCCCCACGGGTGAGTGGCTTTTATTCCTAATAGATCGAAGCCTGCTATACACACACTGAGAAACCATTAGAGCAGAAAAAGCTGTTTACCTGCTTTGTGGATGTTTCTGAAGACGAAGAACCAACTAAACACTGCCGAGTAGGTAAAGTAGCGGAAATATCTAGTATTCTTCCAGTAATGCTTCCACGGAAATCGCATCAATTTCGCCGTGAATGTATAAGGATAACGCATAGTTTGACCTCCACCAGTCATCTTGGACACTGAAAAAACCAAAATAACCATAAATGTAATCTTTTTTATTTAATGCAAGTTTGAACTGTTCATCAATCCTGGAAGTGGTTTTTGTATCCACATTGGCCTCCAACCACCTAGTCAGTAATCTGACTGTTAGTCTCACGATCGAATATTTTCACAAACCACATATGGTATAAGCCCATCCGATTATAAAAAGCTTACCACCAACGATTAGGTAACTAACTACCAACCACCCAGACATAAGCAGTCAAATAAGTTTGCGTGACTTGATTTTTGCCGACCGGACTCCACTCAGCTTTTTGTTTTCCATGTTTTAACTTTCCACGCTGACCTAGTTAGTTACCTAATCGTTGGTGGTAAGCTTTTTATAATCGGATGGGCTTATACCAACGTTAGGGATGACAAGGACCAAAACACGGTTGAAAAAAGTAACACTTCAAAAATAAACTTTCTATCCACTTCAGTCCACAATTAATGGCTTAATTCACAAACTAACACAGGTACCTTTCGAAATAATCCAATTCTATGTATGTTTCGAGTGATTAATCAACATTATTTTGAGAAATTAATTAATTTCCTTAAAAATTTCGCCATTGGCCGCCATTTCTCTGTATTGCACATGTGGCATGATAAGACAAGGGGACCTACAAGGATTTAGATAAAACTTCCAAGACGAAACGACAATTTTTATTTTTGATGGTTTTCCAACCTATATTTCAAATCTTCGTGTTTTCCATTATAAATAATGAAATAATAAATTCTGGTAAAAGAAAAATGTGAATAATTGTTGATTTCTTAATATTTTTCAATTTCGTCGTTTCGCTTCGTCAGTTTGTGCTGTTGTCCTGGCCTCAGTCCACAGGTGCCAGCACCTCCAGTAATTTTCAAAATGGCAGCTGTTGACTCTACGGAAATTTACTCTCACTTTACGGCCGATTTGCACATGGATTAAGATCGTCAGGTGAGGTGTTATAGGTATCAGACAAACTACGAATCTGTTGTGTGTCGATTACAACAAAAATTTGACGGATATCTTAAGAGACAATGAAATGCCAGGCAAATTACTCGTCAGTCAAATTGGCTGACGAAGATTTCATACAAAAATGACCTTCCCATTCCTGACTGTGGTTTGTGAAAATATCCGATCGTGAAACTAAACCACAGACAGGTTACTGACTAACGCTGACCTAATCATGTCGAAGTGATTGCAGTTTAGGTGTCCCTAATGCTGATTTTGCTTAATTAGGATAGCGCCACGCTTAGTAGAAAGAAAGGTGACCTAAATACTGCAGTTAGACCCAACCATTTACGGAAAGCATAACAATTAAACAGAACATGAATTATGTCTGATACTAACAGCGCCTGCTCTGGCTAATTTGTTTGACAGCCCGAACCAAAAAATCGGACGGACTGTGACGGTAATTAGAACGACTGACTGGACTGGTGGAGCTCTAATGAAAAATGTCTCCTACCAAAATTGCAGACATCTGCGGTGTCGAGACACAACGAAACGCATGATTTCAGAATTTGCTCAAATACAATGGAGCGCAATTTTTAAAAGCACAATCGACGATAATAACCTTGAATTTACCTGCTAATCTGCTGTTAGAAATAGAAAATCTCAGAAACCCAAACTCTGCGGAAGTGAACTGTAAAGAAGGTCAAGGTTACGATACCCGTGGCGCTACCTATGGAATGAACATGTTACTCGTTACTAAACTTTGCGATTCTACTCCCTTAAATGATGCTGATATTCTTATTTCTCATGTCTCTATTGAAAACACTTGAATACTCATAATTTTCTGAAGTCGGTCAGAAAATAAATTCAAATTTGAATTTGATTTGCAATAGACAGGCACCCAGCATTCCTCGCGCGAACCCGGAAGTAAGTTAGCCATATCAAGAAATGAATAAAATTTTGAGTACAAACTGATAAATAATGGCGAAATACAGATGAAACCTGTGAAATGTGTGCAGCGGCTTCAATAGACATTTCAAGGAGAAACCCCCAAGATGATTTCGAGCTCATCCAACAAGTCGGTAGCGGTACTTATGGCGATGTTTATAAGGTATGTGTACAATCAATCTGTCGAGTCTTCTTCGATTCGAGTTGAAACCACCATCATCGATCAATCAAGAAGTATTTGGATGATGATGAGTGGAGCTGGCCAGAGAAGTCTGACTCATTAATCTGCTGCAGTCATTGGACAGTAATTATTTATGTCTAACTGCAGTTTAGGTCACCTATCCACTACTGGGTGGGTGGTGCTAGTGTTAATAAAGAATAGTGTTATGGTAAGGTTAGGTACATAACCATTCGCCTAATGACAGCTAAACTGCAGTCGCTCCGAGTGGAAAAATATTGAATAATTCACCAGCCATACATAATTCTATTTCCATCATTCGCCATCAATATGATGAAATTATCCATGATATAACTTACCTCCGTCGTCTGACTATACTTACATGAAAAGGCACGAAACAATCACTATCTCTGTAATGCTTAATGCTACCTAATGATTGCCATCAGTACCAGTTTCAAAGTAGGCTCATCCTAAAGTATGAGTAGCCAAGATGGTGTGGCGCGAGCGCTCTGTTGGAAATACTCCATTGCCCCTTCAGGTTTGCTGTTACTTCCGCTGTCTTGGATTTTGTGGGTATAGTTTAGCATTACAAAGATAGGAATGTTTTATGCCTTTCTGTGTAAGGCTGTATAGATGAAAGAGGAGTGTAAGTTCATGGGTAAAACAGTTGCATCACGGATAATCGAGATGAAAAATCAGGTGAACAGTTTATCGTCGATACCATTAATGAAGTAATGGTTTCATTAGCACATTTACAAGGTCATAGTGCCTGTAGTTGTATACATGGTGACGATGTGCTCGGTATGGAGGTGAAAATACTATTCATGGGCTATCACATTTCTATTCATTGGCTATCAATCATCATTTCAACTTTATATCAGATTTTGCCATGGTTTTGCCCAGATTTTGCCTGCTTGCTGTATAAGGCTTAATCATTACCGGTATGCTTTCTTATCACTTTTGCTGTGTCTCTGAATTCGATCCACACAAAAATTGTCCTAAAATTGTTAAATCCCTTCACCTCACATTGTTACTATTGATCTCTACAATCATCAAACCCAACCCCTTATCCTTACTAGTATACATGCATTTGCTTATAAAAAAATGTTAAGCCCAGAAATTTATTCTGAATGTCAGACCTATCTCATCCTCGCTTGCCAGGGGTCTGGTATCACTCCCGAACTCGCTTCCACCAGCCCCCTGGCCTCACGAAGCGTGATTTCATTATTGGCGCTGTTGCGCATGACGTCATATATCGATTTGCGAAATACTTCCTTGTTCGGTAAAACGTTCGCTGATTGGTCAATTTAACAGGAAAACCAACATAAGTCTACTGACGCTTTGTTACAAGCACTGTGATTGGTACGACCGGATTCTGGTCGGCTAGTAACGACTTCAACGACTCGTGAGGTCAAGGGGTTTGGGGAACAGCTTTAGCGTAGTGGGTTCGAATCTCTTGACGGGTGAAGATGGACCTATCTTTACGGCAAAATCCCATTAGACTGCGATGATAGAGTAACTGTGTACATTGTATTTTTCCAGGCCCGCCGACTGTCAAATAATGAACTTGCTGCCATCAAGGTGATAAAGTTAGAGCCGGGTAAGTTCACACATCGTCGTTGACTTCGTAAGGTAGAAGCATCCTTCGATACACTGACCATCGAAACTACGATTATCTTACAAACTTCTGAGATAAGAGTTAGTCGGGATTTGAAAGGTTTAATTCTAATTTTTCAGGGGATGACTTCGCAGTTATTCAACAGGAAATTGTTATGATGGAAGATTGTAAGCATATGAACATCGTTGCCTATTTCGGATGTTACCTCAGGTAATTTTTTATTACGCTGTCCAGAATTTTGGTTATCAATAGTTGAAGTAAGAACTTACTTAATTCAGATGACTGGGGACTGCCCAGATTTCTTCGAATTCAGTATGATCCGAGATGTTTACCTGGTTCCTGGTTGAATGAATTGAATATTTCATCTGTAATTAAATGAAACTCCGGATTTGAAAAATCCGAATTAAGCGAGTTCTACTGTACAAGAATTTACCTTATCCAGATTTCATATGAGCTTCAGGTTTCATATAGGTTTTGGCCTTGAAATAGCAATGATTGTCTTATCTATTCTATCAACTGATTTTATTTTGTTTTTTGCTCATTTTATTTGTCCCTTCCAAACCCATCACATCTGCCCCGAGTTTGATTATTGGGTATAGATCTCACATGAATTCATTGTTGGATTTTCTTTAGGCGGGATAAATTATGGATCGCTATGGAATATTGCGGAGGTGGCTCGATGCAGGATATCTATCACAGTAAGTTATTGATCGAACTATAAAAAGGTTTCAAAAAGATTAATATGAGCTTGGATGTCATTGTACAGTGACTTTTTTTCAGTGACCGGACCTTTGGCCGAACCACAGATAGCTTTCGTATGTCGAGAAACTCTAAAAGGCTTGAACTATTTGCACAACAAAGGAAAAATGCACAGAGACATCAAGGTAATATGCAACAATGCGCAACTGACCACTATTTCATATAACCTAGAATTATCTCGGTGTGCTATGTCATCTAGCTGCTGACATCACATCCCTAATGTAGTACCTGTTAATGGACAATATTTTGAATGAAACTGTTATAATATGGTAGATGACAATCCAACAAATGTTAAGTTCACTAAAATTCAAGTTAAACAGTCTGTCTAATATTTTTTCCACATTCTGTATTAATGCACCGATCCATATGAAAACAATTTTGATATGATCTGTTATTTCTAGGGTGCTAATATATTGCTTACCGAAGAAGGAAATGTCAAATTAGGTAAATACTGTGATAAAACGATCAGTGACCCTATTTATCTTAGGTATGTTGTTAGTTACGCTTATCTATCCAATCAACTGTATATATTTGTTATTTTAGCTGATTTTGGTGTATCTGCGCAAATAACTGCTACATTAGGAAAAAGAAAATCATTTATAGGAACTCCTTATTGGTGAGTCATTTGTTAGTTGAAGGTTGTATAGTTATGATTTCAATTCTAAAATTGCTGGCTAGATTCTATATATAGAACTTTGTCATAGATTCGTTTTATGTACATTGTTTAAAATGAGATAAAAATTGAAAAACCTCACCAGTTTTTAAATGCAAAATAGGCAAGTTTCGTAGGATAGTCTAGCAGTCAGCCAGACTTACTTCAACCTTGACACTCATCAATTTTTATCTACTGTTCATTGACATAATACATACATAAAGAAAAGTTGAAGTGAATATTTAAATGTTGAAAAATTATCTCCAAAAATGAAAGGATTAAAAGACAATAATTAGCATTTTAGCAACTGGGATGTAAGATTAGTCATGTGTAATGAGACAATGAAAAAATTAGAATTTAGCAAATGGGATGTGAGATTAGATTCGTGAATTCGTTTTGTAGGATGGCACCTGAAGTGGCTGCTGTTGAAAGGAAAGGTGGCTATAATCAACAATGTGATATTTGGGCTGTTGGAATCACGGCTATTGAGTTTGCTGAATTGCAGCCGCCTATGTTCGACTTGCATCCGATGAGAGCATTGTTTCTCATGTCAAAAAGTGGCTTCAAACCACCTACTTTAAAGGACAAAAATAAATGGTAAGCATTAGTGATTGCAAATGATTTCTAATAGTAGTTATGTTTTAACCCTTTGATTGGAAAAGTTAATTCATAATAAGGTCTTATGAATGAATACTGCTCTTGCTCTGGCACTTGACAATGCTAGCATTACAATTTTTGGGCTTTGCAGTGTAAGCGTTAAAATCATCACTGTTGCTACATTGTCTGATTTGTTTATTCATTTTCAGGAGTGCGCCCTTCCAGCATTTTATCAAAGTTGCCCTTACCAAAAATCCAAAGAAAAGACCCACTGCAGATAAGCTTTTAGAAGTAAGTTTTACTAAAATTTGTTCAATTACCGGTACCAGTAGTTAACTTTCAGTTCTTTATCCCATAGAGTTGAAACTGTACAAGTGAATGGACCCAGTTCCGTGGTTGTGAATTTGTTTGAATTCTATGGAGTCAGAAATTTCGATTGTCTGAATGCATCATATAGCCTAAGTTTAACTCAGAATTATTTACCTGGGCCTTGAATCGGATAATTTATGTATTTCAGCATCCATATTTGAACACAGAAAATCTGTCAAGACGAGTGACACGAGAACTACTCGATCAATTGAACAGTCCCACCCAACATATTTTTAGTACAGATCAAGAAAATGATGACGAAGGAGTAAGCGTTTGAATTCATTTAATATGAATTTATTTCCTTATTTAAACTGTTATTCATTCTGTATGACAAATAATGAAACTTGAATGATATTCGAGTGTTTTACGCTCAAGAGTTTAGCGCAAAAGAGGTGCTCTTGTGGAAGAAGCTCTTTTGGCGAAAAAAAAACTAGGCTTAACTTGGATTCATGAACCTTGATAACATACAATGTGTCTATTTATTGAAATTCTTTTATCCGGTTATTTTTGGTCGTTGTATTTATGAATGATTATTTTTCTATTGCAGCCTCTCAATGTACCTCAACGCATAGCCTCGAAGAGGTCTGCTCATTATCGGCAAAGAACGAAGTCAGAAATAGATAGTACGTGCTTTAAATAGCAGATTTGCATTTTAGCAATTATGTTCGATAGTGGATCTGACGCCTAACTTCTATAACTTATTCGTTTTTTCAGTGCAAAGTGTAAATTTCGAACCACCGTTAGTCAGAGAAACAGAATCCGAACAGGTTTGTTAGAATCCAAGTTATTAATTACGTTGTATTCGATTAACGCAATCCCACAGCCTCGTATTCTAATCCATCAATTATTTACCGTGATATTCTCGTCAGGTTATTAAAAACTGAAAGTGTTCTATAAAATAGACATTTCTGCCTTGCAATTAGAATTAAAAAGCTTATTGATTAGTTTTTTATGAATTTGATTACCGGAGTTTCGTTGAATATTAACGACAATGTATATTTTGCCCGATGGTACCGGTATGTTAGGCTATTCATAGCTTTACTCTTTCTCTCTGCGTGATGGTGTTTCTAGGGGTCTGGTGGTCGGGAACTTGTTCGAAAGTGGGGTTTAGTTGACGATGACAAACAGGTACAGATCTAGTGTTGTGTGTTTTGTCTAGTCTGATTAACTTTTCTCCACTTATTCAAACGACTTCGAATGTTTTTAATTCAAATGTTTTAAACGATATGTTTCGATAGAAAATCCTTGATGAAAGTACAGTCATTTCCCGATGTACCGCCCTCCCATTTACCGCCATCCCCGCATACCGCCAGGTTTTCTCAATGTACATCTCTATACAAATACATCAAATACATAGTAAAACGCCTCCGATGTACCGCCATACTCTCTAAACCGCCAGAATCGTTCTGCACCGATGTGGGCGGTATATCAGGGCTTGACTGTATGTCTAGATTCAAAGATAACTCTTAGTTTTACCGTAATCTGTGTCTTTCAAGTCTAATTGTTAAAAACTAGACCTCAACTGATCCAATGGAATTTATCTCTCGATTTTTTTTGTTGATTAGAGTTGTTGTTATGTTTTCACCATTTTCAGGAGGAATATTACGAAACAGCTCAAGATTGGACTCTAAAAAAGGATGAAAAGTAAGTTGGCAAGTAGAGATGTACAATCGAAGACAATTTTTAATTGAATTGATCTCTGAACTACAATGAATTAAATGTTGTGTGTCTGTACATGTTCTGAATTCAGTAGTACACGTCATATTTTGTGTAAAAGTTGATTATCCAAAATTGAGACATAGAAGCTTTTTCCCTTTATTAGTAAAATTAGATTCCTTTTTGTCAATCTTCGATTCCTGGGAAACGATACTTCAGTTCTCACTAACATCGAGTTCAATTTCGTTCAACCTCACCCGTTTTTGAAAACCGACTAAAAAGACATTCCACGAATGAAACTTCATCCAATTCATCTCCCATGCATACAACAAAAACATACATGTATATGTCTCAATATTATGCGCATGTTGGTAATTCTTTTAGAATCTATTAGAAAGATATATAGCTATTTAGGACACCACTTATACTATGCACATAGACATTATATAATGCTCCGTAAACAATATTACAACACATACATGTATGTTTCTGCAGTTTGTCCACAAAGTGTTCTTTCATTTGTCATTATCATTTTGGGTTTTTCAATAAGGTAGTTCATTAACTTCGAAGCACCTTTATTTATTTATTTTTTTTCAATTTTTCTGTCCTTGTCTCGCGCACTATCATCTCAGTCATCCAACACTTTTCATGCAGTTTCATACAGGTTCACCCCTTGAATTGATTCCTGGGTTTCGGTCAAAACTGTCCCCGGATAATTAAGAACTACTAAATTTCATGCGTTGTTTTGGTGAACGCTTAAATTGTCGACCTTACTTTTAATTCAATTCACATTTAGTTCAATCATAGCATCATTAGATAACTAATTTTGGTTTCTAGCCCTAATCCTTACACATGATTCATTTTGATAATAATTTTGATCGAATGACAAATTATCAGAAAATGTTAAAAGTGTTCGGTGGCTGTTAAGTGATATGTCGGATAGTGTATGATGACATTTTCGTGGTGACTTGCACCCTGCACTAAAACGCAGGCTTTTCTCCTTTAGGACGCTGCTACAAAAAGTAGATGAGGAACTTATGCAAAGGTACAGGTAAATGCTTGCACATCGATCAGCACATCCTGTCACTATATTCGCGGCTATAAAATACGATTCCGGAACGTCAAAATATGTCGGTATCAGTCATCAATCAGGTCATCCCTTAAGCATGTCATGTGCGACATATGTTCATACGTAAAAGGCTCTTCTTAATTACCTCATATTTTGAACTTTACTTTTGGTATACAACCCTATTGATCATTACTTTTTACATATATTGATTTATTCATTCAATCAGTTCATCAATATATCAGTTGTTGTATCAATTCAGTATATACATGATTTGTGATAACTCCTCATGTCACACAATTATTCATCATTCAAGCATAAATGTCCTCATCATAAATATCTACATTGCGTGTGTGCCTATTCATCTTAGATATAGTAGTTGTGTTTCAAAACAGAGATAAAATGTTACGTGTATTTAGTTCATCAAACCTCTTGCAATGCAGTGCTGCTCGTTAGAAAAACTGATATTTGATTTTCGAATACGTCTGCCACCACGCAATCAATAAGCATGTTTAGTAGTGTTCGTTCTTCCTTTTGCGCACTAACTCTGTAGAGACACCTTGTTGATCTTTCTTCAGGGGTCATCGAAATAGTCTTACGATTGATAGTGAGGATGTGAAGGAGTAAGATATATTCTAGTTTCATGTATTTCGTTTATAGACCTAACCATCTAACACCTTTTTTACCTGCCTTGATTAACGTTCCTCGTAGTTTATACTAATTTCTTGCAGCGATTTGCCTTGTTTGATTCGGGCTGCTAACATATAACTTATACTTGATTTCCATGCAGCACTTTCGATAACAAGATTTCTTTCGTTATGATGAATTGGCATTGAGATTTATCAATATGTACATGTAATAATCTCTTCTTGGAGACGGGTGATTTAACACAATCTTCGATAATGATTTACATTTCAACAACGGTTGCACGATTGTTTTCAATATCTTTGACGAATCTCAAAAATTCAATCTCACTCTCTCTCTCTCTCTCTCTCTCTCTCTATTTCTCTGCTGATTTATAAATGTTTCCCCTGTGTTGTGCATAGAAATCACCCATTCTTTACAATTCTGATTCAGCCAGAGGCAACTGGATGATCCGTTCTCAATTCAATCTTAAAACTTTAGAAAAAAAAATTCCAACTGAAAAGCATGATAACTGCTGTGCTCGGTCTATTCTGTCTTTAAATCAATACCGTCTGAAAAACCTCCATATTCTGGACTATCAGTTGCTTTGAGTTTGAGGCGTAAAGAGTCGGGGTCACAGCCGGCTGAAATGAATTCTCTCTTTACTTCATACAACGTTCACAATAACATCGCTCTTTGTTCCGACCGAACACATTTCTGGCTACAATCTACACTAGCCGATCATTTTTCTCCTGACCACAAAGAAAACAAATATATAGTGTGAACAAAACATCTTTGTATACCAGTATTTATGCTTGATTGTTATTCAGTATAATCATATATTGAAAATTCATTTTTCAGAGCCACTTTACCAATTGGTCAAACGAGACCTCCGGTAAGTTTTCTTATATTTTACCTATAATTTTAACAATGCAGCTTTGCAGTTCAATATTGAAAAATCATTCTTCCTGGTTCGAGTATTGGCCTGTATGTAGTTGTATGTAGTGAATATACGTGATCATTAGTCATGATCATTTTCCAGGGAGATAAAGAAGAAAATGGCAAAGGCGACGACTTCCCCGAGTTAGACAATGTAACAGATTATATGTCAACGCTAGTGCCCGGTGTGCAACCCCCACCGGCCGATGGCGACGGAGAAATGCCTCCCGAATTACCTCCTAAACAGAGTCAAAGAAACGGTGATATCAACGGCGAAGATACAACTTCAACACCGCAAGCGCCACCTCGTGGAGCGGATAAACGCAAGACGCCGCCTTTTGTATGTATCCGCTGCAAATCTATGTAATAGAGCTATTAACTAACATTCCGTTGCTACTTTTGTATTCTTTTTCAGAAATCATTATGTAACGGTCTTCCTCCAACACCGAAAGTTCATGTAAGTTGATATCACAAATACATTTGCCGGTATCCATTGTTCATGAGTCCTTGAATTTGCTTGATGATGAGGGTTTTTAAAAATGTCACTATTTCATCCTTAATAGTTTTGCTTGAAGATAGTTGAAGCAAGGGGAATCTCTTCAAATTGTTTTTCATTTAGGTGCTCAATGAGGCTATGAATCCTTTACCATGTATGTAGTTGTGGCAACACATGGCTATTATCTTACGTGACAATGGTTATTTTCAATTTCAGATGGGAGCATGTTTTTCGAAAGTCTTTAACGGATGTCCTCTTCATATAAATTGTACAGCAAGCTGGGTGCATCCAGATTCTCATGGTAAATGTTTGTCTTTATCATTGTCTAACTAATGATCAAAGTGATATTCAAAGATCGACATGAATGTGGCATGTACATTAGTTCATCGTATTGTTTTCAATTCATTACAACTTCCTCCAGACCTTCCAGCCAGATATCTTGCATGCTAGTACAAAAATCATTTTGTATGTAAGATTATACATGGAACTTTAACTTTCCTTAAGCAAAGTAAGGCCTAGAAATATCTGTTATAATATAATCAGCAGATTCTTGTTCGTGATTTCAGATCAACATGTGTTACTCGGTGCAGATGAAGGCGTTTACCTCCTTAACTTGAATGAAATTCATGAAAACACTTTAGAACTGGTGAGAGCACTCTTGGCAGAAGAAACTTATTTCTCCTGCGTATACGTATGTAACCTTTTGATGTTAATGATGAAAACTTTTCATTTTTAAGCTGCACGCTCGAAGATGTATATGGTTATATGTGGTAAAAGATGTATGTATGTCATTATCAGGTTAGTACAGACTGACAGTCAACTGTTCGCTTTTAGAGTAGAATATGTAATGATGTTATTGAATGAAACTGTTGCGAAATTTTACGTTATCAACGTTTGTTTTAGGAAAAAATACACAATTGTACAGACACGATCTAGTTATGCTGCAAGCAAGACATACGCATAGGTTTTCATTGCCCATGAATAAAATTCCTGAAAAACTAGTGCCAAGGTAAGAAACTTCTATGAAGAAAAAACAATGAAATGTAGAATTTGTGTTGTGTTATTTTGAGACTTTGCGACAATCGTTTGCACTCCATCTTCTTACCAGGTAGACTAATACAATAAACTTGTTCTTGTCTTTCAGGAAATTCATTCCCACGACCAAAGTACCCGATACGAAAGGTTGTATAAAATGTTGTGTCGGCCGCAATCCTTATAATGGCTACAAATATCTATGCGGGGCATTACATAATAGTGTAATACTCATGCAATGGTATGATCCGCTCAACAAATTCATGTTACTCAAGGTGAGTATTTTGATTGATTTAATATGCATGAATCCACCATTACCCAGTTTCATGTTTCAATAAAGCCGAAATTAGTTCTTTACCTGGTACTATTACGGGTACTTAAACTCTGAAATGAAATTCCTTTGATTAGCACATGATGGTTCTGAAGTTTTTGGTTGGTTTGAGATAGTTGATCAGTTCAGACAGTGGCGTTGGAAGTGCAGCGACTGCAGCTGCAAAAGCCGTGGCAATAATTTACTGAATGATGTCTTTTTGTCTTTCTATACCACGTTTTTTAAGAAATTAAGTAAATTCACCGCGGCAATATTTAGAACCCGTCCAAAATCGGCATTTGGCCGCAGCAATCAAAAATTGCTTCCAACGCGCCTGTCAGATGCTTTGCATCCTTTAGATTGAACAATTATAAATACGCTATCTTATTTGATGTGCGGGTATCTTCTTTTTTGTTGAAATAGCAATTCGATTGTCCGCTTCCTACACCACTGAAAGTATTTGAAATGCTCATCACTCCAGAATTGGAATATCCAATGGTGTGTGTAGGTGTCCGTAAAGGGTAAGTTCTAATTCGCCCAAAGTGAAACATTTTTAGAAGATTCTTAATGTTATGATTGTACGCGCATAATTTTCTATTCTTTAGACCTGATAAGAATCATCTAAAGTTTGATATTATTAATATGAATTCGTCATCCAGTTGGTTTGCTGAATATGATACCGGTAAGTGGGCATGAGTAGCCACAAGTGTGTCAAACCTCCAAATGTGTAAGATGTTTTTGATCCAACAATTCATAAGTTCTAACCATGAACCTTTTCTTATCAGTCAGGACATAATGGGGCAGCAAAATAACCCCTGGGAACATTTTAGAATTTGTCATTTATCATCGAGGTTGTAGATTTATCAAAAGCAGTAAATCTGTTACTCAGTCTATGAAACCGGTCCCTTGTCTATCCCCAGAACTGTCGAAATTGAGCCGAGAAATTTTGCGAAGGCGCCAATAAGTCTCGATTTACCCACTGTAGAGACAACTGTGGCAGTTTAATTCTTTTTTCTTTCAGAATCTGAACAAGTTGAAGTAGTGAATGTGACTCAACTGGAGAAGGATACTGTGCTAGTCTGTTACGACAGTAAGTGACTCGGTCGTCACCATCATTATTCTAAAGATCACGTATATTTCCGTAGCTTGTTGTTTCATCATATTTTATTTGCTGCTAAAATCAATGTCCCTTTCTAAAAACAATAAAAGAAAAAACGCATCCATACGGTCAAACCAGTGGAATGAAAATGTGCGAACCTTCGATTTTATTTTCCTATGACACTTATTATCGCTTAAAAGAGTCAATTTAGATTTTGAATTGTGATCTGTTTTGGTTTTCATATCAGTTCGAATGAAAAATCACTCATCGTATCACAGTTGTGAAACATTCCATGTATTTCTTTTTTTTTCAAGCATACAGACGAAATTTGTCGTTACAGGCAGGTTTCGATTGAACCTAATTTTCTTCGGGAATGGCAATGAGGCAATTTCAGACTACAGGAGTGTTCTGCTGGCCTTGCATGGTATAGGGGTACAGTACGCTAGAGTATTTTCTGATCATCGAATCGAATAGCTAGACAAGCATTCCAGAAGAGTTCAATCGAAACCTGCTATATACTGTATGAATTTTGTTGGGATTTGTTTTTTTTTTTGTGTTGAGCCATGCCTTCATTTATGTAGGTAGCAAATCTCAGGGGGAAGAGGACCAGCATTTGAAGCGACGTCTCTACAATCGGCGTAAGTCGAACGATACCACTGCATACAAACAGTCGAGTGAGATGTTCTCGAGTGACCTAAGCTTTCTTGCATGTGTTTTAGGTCCCCCACCCTCTGACTACTCAAGATTCACTTACAAACAATGCTGTTCGTCATATGGGTTTGATCCCGAAATTCTTAAGTTCAGCTATATTGAAGGTTTCTTGATCCTAACCCTATACGATTATCATCAAAAAGCATTTTGTTTCTTTACCAATTTTGACAATCTTCTGGCATTGTGTGGCATTTATCTGAATTTCTTTGTGATCGCTTTAACAGACGCTTGTGTAACGAACTGACATTTTTCCCTTTTGAAAACAACATACTTCGTAAATGATGCCACATGAAAATGAAGAAAGAACAGCAATGTTTGGGTTGTTTTCACCCATTTCCTATTCCAGATACAGTCAGTGTATAAAGTCATATTTCTGTTCTCAAAGCCAATATTTAAGAGTATGCACATGTACCCTGTTAAATCTCAGTATGCACCATTTGGTTTTCATTTCAATGCCATTGTATCCTTCACGTTATCAGAGATTTCTTGACAGTTTATCGGCAAATATTTGAACAGATGCAGTAAAATCTAATCTTGAAAATTTAAGACGGATCTAGTTCATGAGAAATCCAGATTTAGATTTGAAACTGGTGATAATGTCAGAATTACCGGTAGATCAAAATCTAGATTTAGCTTACCTAGATGAATTGGTTTTATTGTAGTATCTTCTGGTTTTTGTTGTAATGAAATTCTGAAAGGTGGCTCAAAGGTGCTCTTGCTTTGATAAGAAACGCAGCCATGATATATATATACTGGGTACATGTACATCCGATGTATATATAAAGTAGTGTGCACATATTTTAATTTCATACATGTAGTGCGTTGTATCACTGTTTACAGGTTCAGGGGATGGTTCAGCATTTTCGACAGGTATACATACGTTCAAACAACACAAATATGAATATATCTCTTTAATTAAGACACCAACGCGTCCTATCTGTCTATGATTAACAAACACCCTCGTGTCCTGCAGCCAGTTTTATAGACCAATTTTAACTTAAACCAGGGATTAAAACAGTTGACTGACAATCAAGTTAACTCCCTAGTTAAAGTTGGAACAGGGTCCAGTTTTATCCCATATAAGTCCCTGTGGGCTATAGCATTCACTTTTCGTCTGTCCGTCCCGGTTACTTTGGGATGATGCTTCAGTTGATTGTCTTGATATTTTGGTATATGCTTGTATCTACCCTAGACATATCTTATGCCCAAAAACTTGCCTGATCAGAATCAAGACGGCAGACTGGTGGCGAATTTTGGGCCCAAAAAGATCATTCTGGCCTAAATTCTGAGATCTATTGCTTCACAGTGGTTTGCCATTTTCTTTGAAATTTGGGGTGTGTATACTTTGGGAAGGATCTCGTCAGATGAATTTTTTGATCAGTCCTTTTTGTATCCAATTGGCGGCCATCATGGTCTAATCAGTTCCCATAGATGGAAAACAGTTCTTTGAGGAAAATATCCACAGGTTTTAACTTAAAGTCTTGATATTTGATGATTGCTAGACATATCACAGTGTAGCTCATGACATGCTACATGCTTGTGGTAAGCTTCAGGGTCACTGATTACTATATTTGTTTATCGGGGGCATTGAACATTGAAATAGTCCGATTGTCAAGCATTTCATCAAGATGGCATGGTGTCCCTGGACCCCTATTTGAATTGAGACGCTTATTCACTTATGAGTCAAATGACTTAATAAACCAACGGGTTAAAACAGTTCCCTGGTCTATGAAATTAGCTCCTGACCGCTGTCTTGTTTAAAGAATATAGTTCAGAAAAATGTTTTTATCGTACATTACATTAACTTCCATGTGTTGATTGTTGATTTGCACTCCTGTTTGTCGAATGTATTTTTTTGTACAACTACAGTAGAATCTTTAGATGAAAATGCAGAAATTTGACCAATTAGTGAATATGCTAAATTTGAATATTCTTATTCTTATCCTAATCGCAATGTGTTCATGTCCAACAAGGCCTGGTCAAAAAGTATGTTGGCCTTAGTTTTACTCCACAGTATCATATATGTAACATCGATAAGGTGAACATGAGTACTGGGTAAGTTGGACCCAAGTATGACTATTCACCAACATATAAGATTTTTTCTCGAATTTCGATAATCGAATAAAGTGGAAAATGTACTTTTGACCGTGTAAGTTCTCCTTCTGAACATAAATAATAAGATTGAGGCGTGTTCCTCAACTCCCATTAGATACCGGTAGTTTGGTGAGAAATGCTTGACTTTCGACATATTTGTAAGCGGCTAGCGGATTATTCAATCACGCATTCAAATAATTGATGAGATCTAAACCCATTATGTTATATAACCTGGAAATATCATTTGGGAATTTATGATATTGGCTTCAGTCGCCGCTGGGTTTTACTGAACTTGTGTAATAATATCATGAATAATGGGTCTTGCTCGTACGATCGTCTATCCAATTTGTTCGCATTAAGCTTGCCGCTGTAATTTATATCCAGTGAAAATTGAAATTTGAAAAAGAAACACTCTTCCATCAATCACGAAAAAATGCTTAACCCATCCGAATGCTTCATAGATTAAAAACTTGCTTTCATCAAAGACCGATTTTGCTTGATATTATAGGCTTGTATGAGCTTTTTAACTTTGCATTTGAATGGCATTTGTTCCAGATGATCTGATCCTTTCGTTTACTGACATAATAACGAAACAATCTCTAACCCTAGTGCATTTTCTATCCTACTAATTGATAATAAAGTTGTTGAATCATGATCGGGTAGTTAACAATTATCACTGCAAATAAATTTCTATATACCAGGGACTGAACGAACAAGGTAACAGAGTATGATTTTAATTCAATAATGTAGATTATTGTATGATAAATGATGTATTGTACAACTACAATAGTATATGATAATATGATAATTGTATGATTTTATGAAAGACCTGTTCTCATCAATAGCGGTCATTTTTATCGTTATAGATTTTATCAAATTGGTCAACTTAAATGGTAGATTAAAATCAAGCAAAAAGCAGGCAGCTGAACTTCATTTTGATTTCCCTGTCGAGTCCATGGGTAAGCAAGACAATGCTTTTGATACATGTTAATTCGTGTTACTTGGTAGATTTTGAACTGGCCGAATCTGTTAGTGGTGGTAAGCCAATGCACCAAATACATGTACTAACTCGAGAACCAAAAGTAGAGGATTTTGTCGTCGGAAAATAAAAATTGACATGCTAAGTAAGAATGCATTTTGGATTCGGCCATGTGAACCTGAAATAAAGGATCTTAAAACATTGGCCGATACACGGTAAGAATTTTAAAACAAAATCTTTTCACGAAGAACCAAAAATCTTCTGAATGATTTATTGGGTTGATGAGAGTTAGTATGGAGGAGTCTTTTCAATATCGTTTCGTCTTGTAATCTTGTTGTTGTTCCTCCTCCATACCTTACACCCATATTCCAGTTCGAATATCCTAATGATATTTATCTATTCGAGGATATTGTTAACGTATGATTCTTCGAATGTTTACGTTCAATGCGTATTGTGCGCTAGAATCAATACGCTGCCGTGCTAGGTAGTTAATATTCGCCAAATGCCAACACTCAAATTTATTAACTTCTTAATCTTAAACACAAAATGTATGCATTCGTTTTACGCTGGCTGTTTGTTTTTCAGTCTGTTTACAAGATAGCGTGCTAGCCTTTCATAAACATGGTATGCAGGGACGGAGTTTTCGGGCTAACGAGGTATGTCAGTTCGAGACCAATAAATTCACGCGGTCGTTATGACCACTGTACATGAAATGATATACAAAAATTCCACAAAAAAATTATGATCTATTCCTTAATCGAAAAACCTCTTTCCTCCATGATACCGTACATACTATCTGAGTAATCCTCCATTGTACACTGCAGGATTTTGTGGACCGTCCAATTTTAGCAGAGTCCTGTTTATGATTTGTTGAATTGAAAATAATTTGGTTATAGTGCAATTAGATTTAAGCAATAGTTAAACTGTTAGTGGTTAAACTGTAAATGTTTTTTATCGCAGGTTACTCAAGAAATTTGTGACAAAAGTAGAATATTCAAGCTTTTAGGATCTGATAGGTAAGCATGAGTAGAAGGTGCTGCCATCTACAAGTTATATCAAAATGCAAAAAAAACTACTTTCTGTTGAATTGGGCCCTTGTAAATTATTGGATGTTTGTTTGCGATTTTATGCAGACGTAGAAATCGTCGCGATTCTGTTGTTGTAAGTGCATTTTCGCGTTTCAAGTGATGTACGATGCTTGTGGCGATACATTTATGACAAATTTATGAATCAAAACATGCAAAAACATATCCACCATGCTAGTACCAACGGTTGACTTTCACGGAGTAACTAGATACTAGAATATTCATTGTTTATCAAGTTGATTCTCGAAATATGCGTCGATTAGGTGCGACTTATCACTCGGCGATTATTAATTAGCGGTTCTCAATGCAGCGGCATGCTTTGAATAAATAACCCACCAATCATTCGTCCTTGCTTGCCTAATAACCTTGTAAAATCAGCGATTGATTTTTCATTTGCGCATATTTTTGTGTTGAGCTCACCGATGTTGGTTTTAGCTGAAAAAATGTATCGACCAAAATACCCGAGAGACCATTTCATATAATTGATGCAGTTATTACCAAATGACTGAGTTACATTAAACATTTCCAAGCTCGGGGTATGAGCACACTTAGCACTTGGGTCCCAGCAGGCTGAATGACCAACAGATACAAGTTTGGCTCTAGGTTGGACTAAAAAGCAATTGACTAGATGATCAAAGATTACTGATTGTTGATCTATTGGCAGTTATGTATATTTTGCAAATTAGTAGATCATGACATGCAGCTGCACCATGATGTGGTGAGTTTCAAGGGCATAGATTTCTGTATATGTTCATCCAGCGGGTGTTGAATAGCGAAATAACATAGTATTTCCATATATATATATATATATTGGTACCTATGCATATTTTGTAGCCACATTCAAATGCAATATCAGAGTTCATGACATGCGGTATTGTAATGGTTTGTCAGTTTGTTGGGCATTTCACCAAGTGGGCCCTGGTGGACTCCTAGTTTTTTTATTGGGTTATTGGGTCAGAGAAAATGCCCTGGTATTAGTAATGAAAGCGTGTTAATCATCCGGGACGTCAGATTTCGTAATTTCGATTTCAAATGCGCAATCAAATTTGTGACTCCCCAGTTGCTTCATTCGCGCGTGGTATTGCCAATTCGAAACTTGTTTACTAATTGAAATCTGAAATACCCAATGGAGTCTACTGCTCCTGAAAGTTGCTTGATCTCCGTAGAGTCCGCTAACAGCTCATGGCACTCGTATTTGCTTTCAATCAGAATCGCGCTATTTTCGACGTTAAGTGCAGAATTTTCAATTTCATTCATAGTAGCCGTGGCTCAGAGCATGGAGAAAACAATTAACCTAATTTATCGGGTGTAGAATTATGTAGTTTAATGAACTCAGCGAGAGAAATTGTCAGTTCTATTTGTTTTATCAAGTCACTTCATATCTAGTGTGCTACTGGTAATTTTGTTATGATTCGTTGTTTTGGCGTAACCATGACAACTACACCTATAAATTTCATATCCGACGAGAGCCCGAACGCACGTGCGTGCGCTGATGACTCATTACATATATATATTTTTGAGCATTGCCCGTGTCCTGTCCGAGCTTGATAATCTTTCCTCGATTTCATCCGTTTGCATATGCATTATGTATGTATTTGGACGAAATGTATTTTTATTTTGAATTTCGTTCGAAACCATATACATGATTATCTATAATTGTTGCGATCTTCCGAAGGGGTGGGGGTGTTATTCGGTAACCAGGCAATTCTTTTGTTTACGGCGTGGTTTTTACCGATATTTGGATGGCTATCCATCACGGAAAATATCAATTCCGTTTCATGTATGAATATCGGCGAAAAAATACAAATGCATGAGAACACTTCGTAGAAGCTATTGAAGTCTCATCAAACAGAGATGACGTTATCGACGAAGCAGAGTTTTTTCAACTTTTCATTAAAAGTGAATTTCGCGAATGAACGATGCAACGCATTTCGAGGCTAATGTTCTGTATAGATTCACATATTTGTTCGAATTAATCTTTGCCACGGGGGGGGGGGATGTGCTGTTATACAATTCTAAATAGTCAAACGGTTGAGCTATTTCCAGCTTTCACTTTCATTGTGAAACGAACACTCAAGCTAAATTGGTTGTTCTTTGTTGTTAGCACCCCCAGATTTGACAGAGAGTTTGAATAAGTTTGTTTTGTACTGCGGACTTGAACGAAAAATTGTGTTTTCAGCTCGCGGTAATGATGTTTTCTTCGAAAGTTCAATTCTTGCTTCCACTTAATCGGTTGATATCTAGGAAAGTACATCCTTCAAGGCATCGTGTCAAAAATCGTGAATGCGCCATTTCTGACTGACTATTATAAAAGTGTAAATAGAACCTAATGAGCTTCTGTCGTTCAGCAATTTCATAACATGATTTATTAAAAAGTAGATAAGATCCCTAGAGTTGGTTAGTTTGTGACATCGAGTGAGTTTCGATATGTCTGAAATAGTCAGGTTAACATGGCTCGAAAGATTGTTGGTTTGACAGGCTATTCATTTTCAACAAAACTATTTATTGTCTACGATAGTGCTTTCGCTAATATTGTATGACAGATGAAATGATGAAGCATAATTTGTGTCATGATTGAGAACACGATTCTCAAGAGGGCAGCGCACGCTTGTAAAACCCCTCCATAACTACCCACAGGTTGAGAGGAAATATCCGATTCATCATAATATCCAATGTACTTTGCCTATCGCTTATGACATAATCAGTAATTATACCATTTCTTAAGATTATAAGCTGCAATCACGACGAAACGACTAGGCCAAATTGGCACGGATCAGGCCCGAGTCAAATTTGGCCTGTACCTAATAAGAATGCAAACCACTCACTCAATACTAAACAATGTGTAAACAAAGCGAAGTGGTTCACTTCTGGAACCAATTCATGCGCAATGTTTGGCACCCGTAACAGTTGTTCCGGGACAAAATGCTCATGTGTGTGATCGCATCATTAGATGCAGTGAATTAACCAACTAAGTCTATAACTTGCCGCTTGCTACGTTGTGAACTTAATACCTCTAGAATTTAAGAGATCTACCGGTAATCACTTATAAACCACCATCACACAAGCATTTTTGGCTTGTGCCAAATTATGCCCGCAACAACTGTTCACCGGTCATATTATTGCTTGTGAATTGCTACTGGTTGCGGAAGTAACTCACTTCGCTTTGTTTAAGCTTTGTCTAGTATCAAGTGAGTGGTTTACGTGTGAACGCGCTCTCTAATTAGGCACGGTTGAATTTAACTTAGGCCTGATCCGTGTCAATTTGACCCGGCCCAAATCGTCTATGTGTGATCGCGGCTATAGAAGTGGGGATTGCTGACAAACTGATAGAACTAAGGCCCTGATAATTGTAGGCAAGTATTGAGTTTAATTCCCATCGATAATTGCGCTATTTTCTACCTCGACAAACAGAAAATACGACTAATCGATATCCTATCATTAGCGTTCCTACAGCGCGGTTGTCGGCCCATTGAAGTAGCTCATCGGATTAATACTCGCCCGGCGAGTCAGTAGCGTCATTTCAAATGCGGGCATCCTCGTTCTAGTCCGACGCGATCAGTCAATTTGTTTCTGGAAAATCGTTCGCGTAGGCAGATCGTGCGCTGAGTATTTATCATCGCCTGCCGTAGCAGCTTAAACGCCGTTTATTTGAATTGTCGAATGAGATGACATTATAGGCGTCGCGGCGATAATTGTCACCGGAGGGCGGTCATTTTCTGTTAATTCGTATCTCAGCTTTGCAAGCGCGCTAATTACAAATAACTAGGCGTCGTTAACACTTCGAGAAACGCTACAGAGAAATTTCACAATTTCGCGTATCTGGGAGTAGTCGAATAAACACTAATCCGTGTACACTAGATAAACGAAAAAATCCCACAATTCTATAAGATTTATTAAAATGAAAATGTCACTATGTGTTCCATACACAAAATTGTTCTAGACAAATTTGAATTGTGGGATTTCTTCGGATTTTTGCGTATCTGTATGTTGATTTTAAGCTGAATGGCGTTATTTGCCAAAAAGCTATAAATTTTCATTCTTGTCTGACGTTGGCGCCTCGTAAAAAGCAATATCAGACAATTAGTATTAAATGCCGCCGTATTAGGTTTATTGCATTAAGCATGGCAACATGAGTAATGCGCGAATTTCATAACATTTGATCGCTAGAAAATGTCTCGAGAATTACGCCGAATACTCGTCATCAATATTGAAAAATGTGCACACGATGATTCTTCAAAATGATCCTTAAATCATTATATCGTTATATAATCTTAAGCCGCAATCACACGGAGGCGATTTAGACTGGGCAAAATAGGCCCGGATCAGGCTCGAGTCAAATTGGCCTGTGCCTAATTAGAGAGCGCGTTCACACGCAAACCACTCACTCGATACTAAACAATGCTTAAACGAAGCAAAGGGAGCCACTTCCTGAACTAGTTGCTATTCACATAGAATTATTTGACATGGGTTGAAATTTGGGTCGGGCCACGTCCGACGTTTTGGTCAGGCCAAATTTGGCACTCGTGTGAAGAGTTCTTTGGCACAGGCCAAAAATGCTCGTGTGATTGCGGCTTATGTTTGCAAGTCGCGTTCCATAGCCGCGATCACACGGACACGATTTGGCCCGGGCCAAATTGGCACGGATCAGGCTCGGGCCAAATCTGGCCCGTGCCTAATTAGAGAGCGCGTTCACACGCAAACCATTCACGCGATACTAAACAATGCTCAAACAAAGCGAAGTGGATCATTTCCGGTGCCAGTTGCAATTCAAACGCAATCATTTGTCTGGTGCTAATATTTGGTTCGGACCTGGTCCGACGTTTTTGGTCAGGCCAAACAGGCTCGGGCCCATTTGGCACCCGTGTGAATAGTTGTTCCGGGCCAAATTTGGCCTGGGCCAAAAATGCTCGTGTGATTGCGGCTCATATCATCGCGAAAGGTAACACCCCTTTACATCCCTGGCCGCCGTCAACGAGATGAGAACTGCACCTATTTACCGGCGCCTACTTATTCTCCTAGTAACCGGTCAACAAACATGAACATATATGTCAAGCGAGCGCGCGATGACTCGCTATGACCTTGAATTATCTCGTTCGTCAACAAAAAAACCTGTCCCGATAGGAAGTAGATGACACGATATAATCCGAAATTGTTTTTTATGCGAGCGATCGATGCCCTATCATCGGGATCTATTTTCGGGATTACGACGGGGTTGGGGTTGCCGCCAGTGCGTCGTGGGCCTTGTTTATTATTTGTTCGCCGAGAAGGGGAAAAGAAACGCGTCCATCGTCGGGGATAATTGATCGCGTAAATGGCAGAACGGTGTTCTATTCTGTCGTATTGTTGATAAGAAACGGCGTAAGACTCGGCGCCGTAATGCGATAATAATTACACCCAAGAAAATTTACCGATCTCTCGCGCTCTCTCGTAATGACATCCCATAAATATAAATTGTTTTCGTTAACGGCGCGCACGTTAATAAACGACGTTCTTAGAACTTTTCGGAATTTTTATTCTCGTTGTTGTTAACAGGACTTTTACATCATTTTTACGACAACGACGCCGCAGAGTTTTGATAATGAATATGTTTTGATGTAGTCTGTAACGAAAGCGTCTAGTCGCACTCTGTGAAATGTAGCTTTTTTTTCTATCGAAGCTTGTGCTTTCATTTTGTATATGTCACAGAGCCACCAGTCTCAGTTGTCAGTTTTCTTGAAAATGAAGAGATAGATGCAGTTCTGGGTTTTCAGTCAGAGCCAGATTAGGTTTTTTTAGTCGGGGAGCAGTTTTTTGTTGTTAATGGTTCTCGGGCTTCCATTACGAGACGCTTATTTTCGTACTGTCGGTCTATCTGTGTGTCTGGCTTTCAGCGACTTAGCTTCATGAATAGTGGGTCGATCTAGATGAAACTTGGGTACGATGTTAGTATGGGGGTCTAGTTGTTCAGCGCACCGAGTGGGCCCAATGCACCACCTAGCGGCAGAACTAAGCACTAAAAACTGTGCCACGAAAAGTTGTCTTGACAAATTGGCCCTAGATACAACATATCCAAAATGCAAGGGAAACTAACTCTTGGGAATTTCGTAGCTCGAGCCTGATCCCGAGAACTGTTGTCGCCTATGGCTTGTTGAACTTAAGTAGTCGCATTTTGAATTTGATAGCACTGAGACTCGGTTTCTTCTTTTCTATATCAAATCATTAATTTCCAAGTGTTTCGTTATTATGATAGGTTTAGCTTGATGTGTCATCAAATAATCTAGTCAATAACACCTGACGATCAGAGTGATACTATCCTTAAAAGAGCTTTAATAATTCATTTTCGTTGTCCTTGTATCTCTGTCATTTTCCCAATTGTGCATGCAGATATATCGCAGTTTATTTTGATGTAATTTCCCCATAGATTGCGCTTTTCTGTTGTTGTGTAGTTCGTAAAGGTCTCGCTAAAACACTTTAAATCTAATGGGAATTTAGTGGATTAAAATATATCGATTCCCACAGTAAACACTGCTACCTTTGTATGATTTATATGCTCCTATGTACTATATCTTTATTTGTTTGAAAGAAAAAAGTAGATCTATTTTAAAAAGATTATTACGCCGAAAATACCACCGACGATTATCTACAATTATCTACCTAGCCGGCGACTTTCTCGCGACAAACGGGGACAAAAACGAATCTATTTCGAAATAGCTTAATCGCCGTGCTTATTGTCAATTTTACTACCGAAATGAACCCGAAAACCTTTCAATGATAGGTTCCTGTGTTCAGAAGCGAAGCTCGATTTCTACTAAAATCCTAATAAAATATCAACAGCTGAAGCAATTTTGACAGAAAGTGAATTGGAAAACTTCGGGGGCACCTGCTTCTCTTTATACGCACAGAAATACACTACCCCCAGTGCCAAATTTACTCATTATTGTCGACATTTTTTATTGCCAAAGGTTCAAGATAATCGAACGTGCATTTCACGAACAACGCCGCGACAATAAAAAGTTTTGGGTTATTTAAACATTTTCGTCTATTATTTGCTAATCGCCGGTGTATGCGGTTCAAATAAATTGAAAAGGAACTGATTATGACAGCAATGCAGAAATTTCAAAGCGCTAAGTTGTGCAAACTGGGAAAACAACTGGGGTCATGTTATTTCATACAGATAGCTAATTCTATTGTCCACAAAAATATTTGCGTTGACAAAAACAGTTTCATCTGATGGCTCGTACAAATTAACTATAATTGATGAGCAGTTTTTTCTCAATTGTGCTGTGTGTTTAACCTCAACAGCTCTTTGTACCTACCCTGTAGTTCCTTTTTAATCCACTGTTATGTTATTTTGTTGTAAAAAAAACTGAAAAATATTTTTCTAATATTCTATCCATTCTGTCCTTTCTGTCATACCTCTCTGCTTTAATGGAGTAAATTGCATACACCTACTCGGATATTCATTCAAATTGGCCGAATTATCATATGCCATTAGCAGAGTCATCTCAGGCCCGTGCTGAGGGGGGCTGGGTTGTAGCGAACGAACCCCCTGAAATTTTCGAAGTGCCCTTCAAAAAGTCAGTGAGATTTTATGAATTTTTGGATGATTCCGTATTGAGATACGTATTTAGGATCTGTCCTTTTTCGATGGGAAAGTGCCCCTTTTCACTTTGAAAAAGTGACCTTTTTCTTGAAATACAACTGCCCCTCAAAAAGGTTTGGTAATCTGTAGCACTGGAAATTATATATAAAAAAAGATTGATGTATTTATTTGTCCACAAAAAGGGTTTGCACTGACAAAACATTCCACAGATTAAGATGCAGTTCATATTGTTATCTGTTGTTTAATTTACAATTCTATGTTTCGTGTTTTTTCAGGTCGATTGTTCTAGAGAGTCGACCGACGGATAGTCCGAGTGAAAACGCCAATCTATACGTGCTAGCCGGTCACGAGAATACGTTTTGATCGGAAAAATCGTGAAAATCTATGCCATTATATTTCATCTAGTCGTCATCTGTAATGCTGCAAGTGTCTCTCTCTTGATTGGCTTCTCAACAATGATAGCAGTTAGCTGATAGCGGTTCGTGTATATATATATATATACCGAAAGAGACGAAATTCATCATCGGCTTTGTTCCTTCGCTTCTTCCGAGACTTTGAACCGAGACTTCGTCTTCGGATTCTGAGACTTTTCGGATTCCATCGCCGATTCGCGAAACCGACGAAAAAAAGTGCAATTGCGAAAAAAAAAACTGAACGCGAATAGTTGCTTTGTTTGTAGATTGTAAATATGGATTTTGTGTATAATAACGGTTTGAATATCAGTGTTCTTCAAGGAAATTAGTTATTTCGTGATGGTCCATTTATCTGCTTTCCAGTATTATTAGCGAATGAATACTGGCGACTTAGTTCATTTATTTATGACTGTGGGAAGATCTATTTTTCCATTTGTATCACTTGCTTGACAATGTTGATTTGATACAGGTTTCTGTGGACCGTTGCCTGCATTATTTAATGTCCGTTAGAAGACCATCGGTTTTTGGTTTTTCGTAAGTTCGAAAATCTTACCGGGAATGTTCTGGTTGGTCTTATAGTTGAAAAATAAGTTGAAAACTGAACAGAACTTCTAGAATCAACGACAGGCGTATGGTATTTTTGCAAAATACAAAGGTTACATTTTTGGAGAGGATAGGTCATACTTTCATGCACTATTTCGACCTATCAGCATTTGGCTGCATATTCTATTTACAGGTGAATGCTGGATCCACGTCTGGCTATGATTAGTACTCAATGTTTGATGCCCGTTATGTAAATGATTTATGAACTTCTTCATATCATCGCAATTACATACATATATATATATATGGCCAACCGAGGCAAACGCGCTTGAATTATTACGCCCCATCCGAGTTCTTATTGTTACACTTCGCCGGTTTATGAAACATAAATATTGATATTTCGTCCCGGTTTCGCACTCGATAACCTTTGCTCGCCGTCGTAATTATCATCGTACGAGAGACTAAATTGTTCGAAGCCGTATCTTGTAATTACCACCATGTTATATCTCCGAGGGATGTACACCCGTTTGGAGCGTCACTGTTTCGACAATGTTTTAATTGGCTTCTTGCGTCGTTGAGACCGTTTCGTTGTATTTACGGTATTCATTTTTTTTTTTTGCATGCAATTCAGCGGCACCGCGCTGATTGTAGTCAGCAAGCGCAATTTCGGTGTTTATGTAAGTGCTGCTTGACCGGTTATTCCGCGTGCGCATTAATAGCAAATCATGCCTTTCGGGAGATAAAATGAATTGATAAACCCAGCCGTGTAGAATGGTGACAAATTGTTCGGAACTCATTGGACACTTTGGCGACGCTATGGTGGCAGTACTTCGATCTGGAGCAGGTTCCGTAGTCGGGGCTTAGATTTAAGACCAGTCTAGACCAGCTTAGTTCTATAGCAAATCTAACAAATCAAGACCAGTCTTAAGATTTAAGACTATTTTGGAATTAAAGCCTTGACTATGAAATCAGCCCCCGGTAATAAGCATCCATCTGTGCGCTTGAATGCTAGACCCAGGATAAAACGGGGGCAGATCCAAGGGTAGGGTGCAGTGGTGCATGCCCCCATGAATCAGCAATGTTATACAATGCCGCTGATTTCTTATCCCAATTCCCTATCATGGTTAAGCTTAACCACAACGTAACTAACTTTGAACACGGGTAAAATAAAGCCAAATTCAGAAAGATTTATTCGTTCTATCTCTCGGATACTGTGCTCGTGATCTATGCTCTCGTGTATCAAACGTTACCTTTTTTGCCAGTATTAAACGTTGATTATGTAGTGAATAAGAATGTGTGAACGCATTGATATTGAATACTTATGAGTGTAAAGTTATCGAAGTTCAGAGTTATACGTATGTTGAGAAAATGCTGGACCAAGCAAATATCATGTAAATACTATATATAAGAAGGATTATCCGTAACCGGTACTTCTTACGCATATATGCTTGTCTCGAAAATAAGCGCAGTTTGAAGAAAAATGATGGTACCTCGTTAGGTCAACTGGCGACGAGGTGCTTTCAAACAATAATATATAACAGAATGGAATAAATGTTTGCATAATTATTATTCAGAAATTTGTTACTGTAAATTGTATGTATGTGTATACGCGGGGGTTGATGAACGGTCGTTGTGTTGAAAAAAGAATGCTATTCTAACACTGCGATGAAACCGGTAAGCATTTGCCTCCGATATTCGGGACGTTTCTGGGTGATTTCATTTGATACCGCGCAAGAGTGTATCCGCGTAGCGCGCGCTGTGCATCTTAACAGCTAATACACATACCGCAATTAAAATGAATTACTTCAATTCTCATTATTTTTTCATCATTTGCTGGAGTATGCTCTTCAGGCCGACGTGCATCTCTTGAAATGCCGTAAAAGTGTGTAGCTCGGCGCGGGGAACTATAAATAATTTACCTTTTCATATTTGCTATTTGTTATTTCCCGAGGCTTTTCACCTCGTTTTATTCAAACGGAAAGGTGAAAGTCTTGTGTATTTTATGGGGCGGTTCGTTCTACTGGTCGGCAAAGGGCACCGATCACTTTCAGGCGTGGATTTAGCACTTTTGACAGGGCCCCGGCCAACGATCGTGGAAATTGAGAGGATCCAGATCTCTGTAGATCCGCCCCTTTAGAGTTCTTCATTTAAACCAAGTTGATATGAATTTTATGAATCATGAAATAGATTTGGATCCATTATAAAGTAATAAACAAATTCAATGTTCTTTCATTCGAACCAACGCCGATTTTGGTTAGTACATATAAATGAAAGCAAATTGCTTCAAATATTTGCACTAACGTTGACTATTGTTAATCAGTCAGCTCTATCAAACCTAACAGGCCCCCGGTATTACTGTTGAATGTTTTCATAATTTTTTCCCATCAGCACCGCCTTATGAGTAAATATATATCTGGCTAGATAAACATCTCCTACAGATTTGCGAAAGTCAACAGAAAAATGTCAATTTAGCCTTGGCTATAATTGGGCCTGTGGTCGTCGGTAATGGCTTGAGAATCTCTGATTTATAGTCGGATTTCCAAGTATGATATCTTAAATTAACACGGTAATACGTATTTTTTCTGCCTATCCAGACTTCACAGAGGTTTTCAATTGAATACGAAAATGATCAATGGACATCAAGTTCCGTTGATGATAGCGAACTTTGTTGATGTTGTGAGTTACTTCGTTGATCTTAAAGCAGAGAGTCTAGATTTTTTTCTGTGAAAAAAAAGCTTTCTCCATACATGTACAGTCAAACCGTAAACAAATATTGAAACAATATTGATGTTATTTATATGAAAAGTGTTGATACAATGAAATTGAGGAATGGATCTGTTGTCCGATAGCTGTAAAATGTTAGCTCATAGAGATAGATCTTTCGTCAGAGTAAAGGCTCTTAGTTACGGTAGTTTGGTTGTTAAGCTATCTAAATTCCGAACTAAAGCTAGATTCTCGGAACTGACCCAAGGAACCTATTACTGGTTGATGGATTGAGATGTTTGAATGTTGAAGTAATTCGCATTCAAAAAATGTGTATTTGGGTTCTGAATGTTAGCATAGATGATAGATGATGTAACTTTGATTGGATGTAACTCCTAACTACATTGGGAATCAGTGCCATAACATTCTATGTGCTCTTTAAGATAAAGGTCTATGTAATGCCTATAATTATGCTTCTGATCTCAACTTTCGGAGAAGAAAAATTCCCGTGAACTGTTGTAAAACAATAACGAGCACTTGCAACGCACTCCTCTGGCCTTTTTAATAGATATAATATACAGCAAGCTCATGATGGCTTCTTTGCGAGCCCGGTTAATAAAATGTGAGATTTGCCATTCTAAACACGCGTGTTAACTATAAATAAATGAAATGAATGATATCAAAATGGATGTAATAGTTTGGCATACAACTGCATCTCAAAGTGTAAGTGAAAACTCACTTTCAAAACAACAGGGGCGGATCCAGGGGGCCAAAGCGACCCAGGCCCCTATTTTTCGCCAAGATAACACTTTCGCTAGCTATCTACGAAAGTTACGCATACAGTGACAAATTATTGGTGGTCATTTTGTTTTAGAATCCCTCTTAATGCTTAGAAAATGATCGTTTTTCCAAATTTTCTTGGGGCTATGGCACTTGCAGTCATGAAAGCCATGTGTATCACTAGGCCTCAATTGTTTTTGCCCCCCCCCTCCCCTTATTCAAAATTCCTGGATCTGCCCCTGAATTGAGTCATATTTTTAATTTAATTGAATTTTTCTTTTCATTCTCAATATAAATATTGGGTTTTGACTTATGTAATGATAATTCGATTATTTATTATTATTAATTAATGATTATCAACGATAATTATTATTCATATTATTATTTTGATTAAACTTATGATTGTTGTATGAATAATATATTGATTTTGAATGTGTAATGCAACGGCAAACTTGTAAATAACTGCTTGATCGAATTGTTTTATATAAGATTATCAAACCGATTTGAGTAAAATTATTTAAATAAATATGATGTACAGTTTTCTGTCAACGAGTTAAACACCGAATGATTTATCGATCTTTGTGATATCGGCCTTCAAGGATATTTCTTGGCGTGGTGCAACGATATTTTCGTGGATATTTGTCACCGGCGAAAGGGCCTCTTAAAATGTTTGACCTACTGCGGAGGTTTGCATTAATTATACATAGCTTTCAGCGCGTATTAAGCCCGTTGCTGGTATTTGCTGATCGTATTAATGCTGGTTTTTACATATTTGGTTAGTCGGTAAATATTGAACTGCTAACTTTGGTATCTCGGTCTGTAGTGCCCCGCGCGAGTAGCGATGGTAACCTAAACTGTCGCCCACCATCGTGGCTCCACGTCGCGACGGTTAACTTTCCCTAATTTGTGTTCTCGTTAGTAAGCTCAATATTCGACTCTTGTGGACCACAAATTGAGTATTTAACAAGGAACTGCATCATCAGCAGCAGCAGCAACGAGATGATTCTAATAAACATTTCCGTTTCTTAAATAAATATCGATAATAAATCAAAAATATCAAAATCATTGAGATAAAAATAAAGTAAGTTTTGATCGAAGCCCCATTTCATATCCCCCATCTCAGAAATTGCTTTATTGATGTCTAGATATTCAAATTAGTGGTTTCCGGACTGAGAAATATTTAAATTTCAGTTGCTCGAACGGAAAATATTTCGACACATTTTATTCTCCTTTTGGTAATTGCATATTTCATCACGGGGTCATAAATTCAACGTGCGATATACGCGCATAACGTGATATAGGGTCACGGCACGCCTTTACGTGATTGGCACCTCGGGGGTAGGTTTTCATTCATCTCAAAAACGCCGCAGATCGCTCGAAATGTCTTTGTTTGCTCTGCCCTCTACAGCACACAAACGGTACTATAACGGACAATATTCGCGCTTGTGAGTAAATATTGCAGAATTATTATTACTTCACTCAGCGGAACTCGAGCCAGTTCAGTATTAAAAATGCGCACTGCCATATCGGATAACCACCTGTGATCACCAATCCATGGAATTTTTATTCGCTTCTTGTTAGAAAAAAAATTTATAAAATGTTCAACTACAATAATTACGACTTCAGGTTTTCTCAGGCTCCCAGGTAAGATATTCATTGTACGCGATCTCCAGCGCGTGAAAAGTACATTCATTATTCTATAGCTAAACCGGAACATTGGCCGGGCGCTATTAAATGGTCACTAATGAATTGTTAAAGAGGCGCCTCTTTATTTACGTTTTTAATCCCTCTTACTTGGGGTCAAATAGCTTTCACTAATTGCCAGCCGAACACCCCGGTGCGTAGAAGCACGAAAACGTTATAACCTCTATTCTTATAAGATCGCTGTGAATTGAGAGAAACTTTTTATTTACTAATTCGTACGCGCGGTAGTTTTAATACTGGTTAGGATAGAAAACGAACACGTATTAGAATGGGACAGCATGATGTGCCGTACTCTTTTCAGTAAGTTCAGATACTTATTTTTTAATTCAAGTACATAGGAATCCGCTGTGAGTGTTTGACTACTGAACTTGCGACTGGCTAGGCGAGGAGATCTGGTGCAGTTTCAGCTGATAGTATAGAGGGCCCGGTATAGAGGGAATCCCACTATAATGACTAGAGACAATGTCCGAAAATGTTTCCTAGAGCCAGTAGTTTATTCGACGACGTTTCAACTATATTCTCATGGTCATCTTCGCTCTAGGAAACCTTTTTCGGACTTTGTTTCTCGTTAATATTGTGGGATTCTTTCTTCATAACACGGATATAGTTTTTTATCAATCGAAAGCTGAAAGTTTGAAGTCGATTGTTCCAGCCACGATTGCCAAAAGGATATACGGAAAATTCCATCTCGTTTTCTTTTAGTTTTTCACCCTCCAACAAGACTTAGTTGTTAATCGATTTTGCGTAGGCCTACAACCGAAGAAAGAATTCATTCTATTTTAGAATCGGAACTATTTAGCTGTTTTTGTCGAATTTTCATCCGGCCGCCCAGCGGGAAAACTACGTGAGAGAATAAGGAGTTCCGCGTAGACACTTACAGTAAATCTGCCGTAAGTGCCAGGTGATGATCTTTCGGATCTTTCGACAACCAGGACTAATTTCAAGACACTAGAATAATGAAATCTATATTATGCCACATTATACTGATAAGTCTCCCGTCGTTAAATTTTTTTCGGATATTCTATCACCAAACACGAGCGCAAAATCTTTTGCTAGGCTGTTTCGTTTATTTTTCAATTAATTACCCTTAATTGAACGAAGTGTTTAAGACATGGTAATTCCCGAAAAATTCTACATTTCTGAAGCACCATTTTGTATGTACTGTTATTATATAACCAATACTTCAATTACGTATTCGTATCACTGAAGTGATGAATCGCAAAAATAACCCCAATATATATGGGAGCGAAAACAAATATACGCCGTATCTACTTGTTGAGTACGGCGGTCACTTGCATGTGTAAATCATAGATGCAACAAAACTGAATATATCAAATATGAAAATGAAAATCATAGAAAAATGAAAAAGATCACCAGTTAGTTATCGTAGGGAGTTGTATTTAAGAAAAGGCTAAGAAAATGCTTGACCAAGCAAATACGTATGATGTAGTGAATACTATTTGTAAGGACGACATCGATTACTGGTAGTTCTTATGCGCATATAAACAGATAGGATGTTACTACGTATATTTTCATACTCGATTGTTTTCTTGAAACAAATATTCAGCAGATCGATTTTTTCCTATTGATCCGTAAACTCTGCATCGGGTATTATTAGCAATGATTGACATTTTCCGAACGACATCGCGTGTGCGCGGATTAAGATTGAGAACATTTTAAAATCGATTTTTAAGACATTTCTGAATAAATGAACACTATCTTCATGGCCGCAAATTAGCGTATGGTATGTTTTTGATTCGCCATCGCGCGTAATTTCCCAGGAATTTTTAACAGGAGTCGCCGCGTTTTCGACGTCGTCCGACAAAAGAAAGCGAATTCTATGCCTGCTGCGAATCAATAAACGTGAAGAATATCCTTTTGTTGAATATTTGAAAAAAATGAGAAGACACAATCCGGCTCGCGACTTTTGTGCGCCGGGGGTACAGGTTTGTACGATTCCATTATGCTTTACCGCGTGATCTATATCTAAGTCTTTGTGGGCAAATTGAATGAAGAGGGATTTGTTTTTTGACAGGTTTATTCATTAAAAATAACGCTAATGCTAAACCTTGTATGTAAACGCTAGGCGTTCATATGTAGCTCATTCTCTATTATTTGAACGAAGTATTACCGTGTCGCAAATACCCGGCGATTAAGACCAAAACGTTTCGAAGGGAAAATAGACCTTAAATTCTCGCCGTATGTGATTAGATTCACGAAACTGTGATATGCGCGAAATTGAAGAGGATATTAACGATTCTATGCATCTGCAGGATATGATGGCAAATATGGCGCGCCTGAAAAAAGACCAGGCAGGTGTGGCCAACAGGTAGGCTCTCAGCGATTATCCCTAACGGAAATTGAAAATGTCATATCCACACGGTCGGATTGTGTCGAGAAATATTAATTAACGCGTTTCACTTATTAGTCGCAGGCGTGGTCCATCTGTCAGTATTTCAATAGGTACTTTAGAAAATCCATAGGTCTAGTGAGGCACAGTATTCGCAATAGAATATATAACGCATATATCGCCAAGCGTTAAATTACATTATTTCTTTGAAAGTAAAACGTACATTAGTTTTGGACTTCCAGTAGGCCCCTATTGCAATATCTTTTGAAATTGAGTTTCGGTTGAAATTCACTGAACACTAAAATTCAGTTATGAAATAAATTTCTACCAACAAATTGCCCATCATATGGCATGAAATAAAAGCTCAAAAATGTAATCGTCGGAGAGCATAGCCTACGATTACGAATGAGATTTGTCCGCAATTTACATTATATTTACGTATACGCAAGTAGTTAGTATATTGGCCTACATATAACGGTGAGACATATCTATTACTCTATTCGTAGAGGGGGTCGCATCATGAGAAAGCACGATTCGTGCGTGAAAGCCGCAAGTTTTTTTATTATAGCGCCCGCAAAATTTGCGTCTCTACGCTTGACATTTGAAGGCCACGTGCTCGTGTTATTGTCACGTGATACAACGTTCCTATGACGACGAATATTACCGCTGTGCGTCGTTGTCGATTGAGCACGTAAAATAGGGCGTTGCTATTTTCATCGATATGAAACAATATCATCACTTTAACGCCGGAATCATTTTCTAAACTATGGAAATAATTCTATGGTCCGAGGAAGATTTGTACGCTATAGATTAATACAAATAACAGAACATTATTGCAAATAATTCACTGCTGCGTAGAGATTTCTGTTGGCGAGAGAAATAGCTCAAAATGGCCACCGATGATGACAGCTTTCAGGAAGTGAGAGCAAGATAAAACATTTCAGATGCATTTTCAACGGTGCAATTCTGTCAATTCGGACTTACGTATATACACTGTTTAAAGTTGTCGGTGACCTGTAATATTGGACATTTATATATTTGCTCCCATAAGAGGATTTCATTGAAGGTGATCATTGTAAATTTAATGTTATTTGTAAACCGAGATCGTTACTTTTTAGTTTTACTTTTATAATTATATCGTTGAGAATGTTGTTAATTAGCCTATCTGATCGCACGACGTCAGTCATCATTAATTATGCAGATATTTTTTACAAAAATAATCCCACAAAATCATTTGCTATATTCATAGCCTACATCCAATGGCCAAGCTCCTACCTACGTTTGATTGTCACCGTTCCCATCATCGACATAGTGTCATTTTGCGGTTGGTGTTTTAAAAATCAAGAGAAGGAAGGCTTTTTCCTCTCCTGCCCCCTGTCAGGGGTGTTTGTAGTTTGGGGTTGAACTTTGGTTTTTGTAGTTAGTCGACAATTTACAAATGAAATGTAATCGAATGTCCGTACAAATCCGAAAATAGCAAACAACGCAATTGAGCGCAGTCGCTGTAGGCTACAATAAATAGACTTTAGTTCGTTCCTAAAAGTTATGTTCCAAGAATAAGATGGCTGTCGCTGTGAAATAGTCTGAATGACCTAATTAGTGCATTCGATTTTAGATTTTCCGATCACTAGTCAACTAGGCCTACTTATGAAATCTGAAGTTCACCACCTAATGTCTATTTATTAATTGATGAGACCTGTTTTTCTAGGATATTTTGCTTACTTTTTGGGGTACATACCTCATTTACGTCTTAACAGAATGCCAAAAATCGCGGACAACATCTGAATATCCGATATATTCCCAGTTCTGTACCAATTAGATGCATTGGCAAAAAGACTCCTTAAGTCCAGTTGAATGAGAGAGAAAATCCTCCATTTTGTCAAATTTCTTGAATTTTTACATTGTTACCATGCCTACGCCACCCTGCTTTAGTTGTTGAGACCCCACAAGAAAAATAACTTCATTTCGTAGGCATGGTGACAATGTAAAAATTCAAGAAATTTGACAAAATGGAGGATTTTCTCTCTCATTCAACTGGACTTAAGGAGTCTTTTTGCCAATGCATCTAATTGGTACAGAACTGGAAATATATCGGATATTCAGTTGTTGTCCGCGATTTTTGGCATTCTGTTAAGACGTAAATGAGGTATGTACCCCAAAAAGTAAGCAAAATATCCTAGAAAAACAGGTCTCATCAATTAATAAATAGACATTAGGCTTGAGAGTTGCCATGGGCTGAAGGCTAAAGTTGACAAGTGAATATACAAGAAGTGGATATTTTGCCAATTTTCCCTTTTTTTGGTAAACGCTATATGGCCCTATGAAGATTCGAAAAAACTATTTTTACAGGGTTTTTATTAGGGTTAGAAAAAGGGTCTAAAAGTAAGATTTTAGGCACGGTGGCCACTGACCAGGAAAACTTGGATAACTGAGGGAATCAGAAAATCTAGAAAAAATCTGGGAAAACTCTGGGAGTTTGGATATTCTATTGACCCGACATTTTTTAATCAATATGCGATTGCCAGATCGAGTACCTGCAGAATAATCAGCCTGTTGATTGAGGCTGGTTACCAGGATGATGATTCATAAAAAAATGAATAAATTATAACATAGGCTAATTGAAACGCAAAAATTTTTCAGATTCATTCAGGGAATTTTGTGTACTGTTAAAACATGGAAAACTCTGGGAATTTGTAAATGGGTAGAAAGTGGTCATCCTTTTAGGGTTGTCCATTTGCTTAAAAACTCTTTGATGGTTCAGCCAATGTCCCAAGGTTTTACTGAGGTAGGGCTATGGGCCTACTCCCAAAATATCGCAGAAAAATTAATCTATGAAATATATAGGTCTACTAGTAGTGACCTAATCATCAGTGATGACTTGAAAATATAGTATTTTTGTTGATTCCTTACTCATTTTAAAACATTGGTGGCAAGCTTTTATAATCAATTTAAGGCTTCTGACATATTTATGAGGCTATAGTTCACCAAAACAAAAGAAAGTTAGCCAATACAATCCTTGATTAGGCCTATTTGATTACTCCAGAGTTTGATTTTCAATGAGTTCAGTTTAAAAACGCTGGTGAGTCAACCAACTTCCTAACGGTGGCCTGAAATTTCTAAATATCCAGGCTTATGTGTGAAAAGAATTTATCTTTCAACGAAATAACCGTTTTGCTTGGAGAATTATTGAATCAAATTATATCGAAATGAATTTCTATTCTGGCTAGCATTCCCATGCTTCAAAGCGATCAACAAGTGGACCTATTTAGCCAAATAGCTTTATCAGTGTTTATTGCGAGTAAATTAATGTTTTGGACAATGTTTTATTGACCTAGTGTGTCCATCAAAGCGATAAATTGTCCTTTGAGGGCTTTTGTTTGGTTCTAGAGTGCGCTGTTGGGTGATTCTATACTGATAGCCTATATGTGTCTTACGTACAGGTCACAAAATATTTATTTATGTTAAGTATTCATTTATTCACAACGCAATCCAATATTCGATGGTGATTTTTTTCTTGCAGTCGAAAAATGGAAAAATATGAACGACTGGGTAAAATAGGTGAAGGATCGTACGGTGTAGTGTTTAAATGTCGAAACAAAGATACCGGACAGTTAATGGCAATCAAAAAATTCGTAGAACCCGAGGATGATCCGCTTATTAAAAAGATAGCGATGCGCGAAATCAGAATGTTGAAGGTAAGATTCTTTTGTTCCTACTCACTGATCAACTGAATTTACAATTTGTGTCAAATCTCTTCGGTATTTTAGAAGGGCGATTCAGACTTTTAATTACCAGGGATTGGTGGAAATTTTTCAACTATTCCCGAAATCTTGCCATTTGGTATGAACCAGTGGAATTCTACTTGGCTGCAGCCAACTGCAGGCTCAATATTAACCTATTACTTGGCTGGCATTTTAGGATGTTCTTAGCATAGAATTAAAGTGTTAGAATAAATCGATATGACCAAGGAGGTCACTATTCAATCTGCAGGCTGTTAATTTTTCGCATCAATAATTTCTCAATAAGATTTTCTGGAAAGATATAAGAATACTTTAGTTGCCTTAAAGCGCTTTTCGCTAAAAGCATTAGGTCCATGAAATAGGCCTTTGGCGAAGAGAAAGTTGCAAAAAATATTCTGCTACGCAGTTATTAAAGATGTGGTTTCCAGCTAGCTTTTTCTGGCTGGCTTATGCCTGATTACTGCAGGAAACCACTGGTAAAAACGCCGAATAACTGGCCCGGAGCAGAAAACCGTTGGAAAATGCGTCAGCAAAATTGCTCAGCAGGAAATTGTTGGCTGCCACAGTCCCAGTTTCCTGCTCAGCTCTGGAAAACACTCGTGAAAACGATCAACGGTTTCCTCCTGTTACCGCAGCAATTTGCAGCAATTGTATGCAACAGCCTTTTTGTCCCCGCCGCAGGAAATTGCCGCTACACGAAAATGCGTGCCTCCGAAGACGTCGGCTGGAAACCTCTCGGGGGGGAAAACCGGCCCTAAATTTGCGGTCGGCGATAATTACAAAGGCGTTAGGTTAACGTTGTTTACGTAATATGAATTGAATCCTATTCGGCGCCTGCGTCTGGATACTTTGCTGCTTTAGCAAAACGTTCGGCTCCCCGAAGCATCGCGTCGTCATAGCGACGGGCAAATATTTTGACTTCGATATCTGGTAAATTGGACAAGTGACTTCATTGATCGGTCATTTTTCGTGCGACGACTGATCTATCGCGTCGATTCGACCGAATCGGTGAATCTTAAAGTCATCCCCGATTCGCTTTGTACCGCGTATTAATTTTCGCTTTGAAGTTGAAATCGTTTCGTCGATGAGCTTTCGTTGGACGGCGCGTTTCGTCGATTCGTCCGTCGACTTAATTCCATCAATATTAATGAAAAATTTCCCGCAGGCCTTGTGTAATATATACACGTATAGGCCTATATCGTGACAATAAATGTATTATATAGCGATACGTTTGCCTGTGAGTTATTTTTGCGATACAAATATACGATAAATGTCAACGTATCGTTAAGTTCGTCTCGTCAATGCCGGCTGCCCGGCGAAACGACACGAAAAATGCATCTGGATACAACGTATCTAGAAACGGGACTATTTTATATACGTGTTATGGGCATTTTCATTATAATCTCGTTCATGTGATTTCGTACCCGTAGATGACAACTACACCTGTTTAGGTTTTTGAATTGTGTTTATAATAAGTATTCCAGTGGGAACTATAGAACCACCCTCGAGACTCTTTATACGGCTATGGCTCGGAAAATGTCAAACTTACTGGTTTTTGATTAGCGCACGCTGACTTGCTTTTACCTTTTAATAACTTTTCAAAAGCTGTATATAAGCCCGCTATATAGGCCTATGGGAGAGAGTGAGTGAAGGCTTGCCAGATATTTGTATTGTTCACTTTGAATAAAGCCCGCGGCTGTTTTCGAATAATACACTGCCGTAAATAAAATGAATTTGAAATAAAAGTCTTGTTTATGAACTTGTTGCAGGAATTCAAATCTTACACCGTTTGATAACTTAAACATTAGTTTTGTTAGTCAAGACTGACTGGCAGCCATCTTTGTTGTTTTAAGTTTATTTCCTTGTGATTTAGTGCTCGCAGAAATGTGTTGTCAGAATTTCTAACCACTCCATGGTCTCCAAAGTATAGTAGTTAATGTATGATTATATACTACTGCCGTAGCCTATATATATAACTTGCGTTTCCCTTTTTCTTTTACAGCAATTGAAACATCCTAATCTAGTAAATCTAATCGAGGTTTTCAGGCGTAAGAAAAGACTTCATCTCGTATTTGAATATGTAGATCACACGGTGCTTAACGAGTTAGACAGATGTCCTAGAGGGTAAGAATGGCTATGATTGTAATAGAACCTCCAGCAAATTTTGTACAAAACATCTTCTCTAAGTTTATCAAGATACTAAGTTTTAAATACAAGCAGTGAATTGGACGATGATTTTGATAATCACTCATTTTGTAAATATTGTTATCCATTGTTTAAAGCGTTCCTGAACAGACAACCAAAAAGATCATCTGGCAAACGATACAAGCAGTTAAATTTTGCCATCAACACAATGTAAGTTATCATCGAAATTAGCTTTTTACGGACCCTAAAGCATAATTGCCTATACTTTATTCATTATAAAGACCCTTATTTCAATCAAGAATGACAAAATCACTAGAAAACCGAAATATTCTCTAATCTCAAAAATTTATATTTTAGAGTCTTTGCTTCTGTTGCGCATCTTTCTTTCGCCATGGGATTTCTTAATGTTTTTTTTTAATTTTGACTTTTACAGTGTATTCACAGAGATGTCAAACCGGAAAATATACTTATCACGAAGAACGGCACGGTGAAACTATGCGATTTCGGGTTTGCGCGGTTACTGAGTACGTATGCGATGTTGTGTTTCAATTTGTTGTGCATGTACAGCGTGCCACAATTCAAATGTAGCCTTATAAGTCAAACAGGGTGGCTCCCTGTACTGACCCAAGAACCCCGGAAAGCTGGGAATCAGAAAAACTTATCAAAGAAAATCAGGGAAACCTAGGGAATTTGACACAAAATTTTGCAAAAAAAAACCTGGATAAATTTGAATATGCTATTGTCAACGTGTTTCTTTATCAATACATGATTCGTGAAAAATTGGTAAATTGTAACATCGTAAACCAAGAAAGTTCTCCACTCACCTACCAGTTCACTATTGGAATTTTGCATCATCGCATGGAAAAATTAGGGAACAATTGGGGAATTGTAAAATAGGTGGATAAGTGGCAACTCTGCGGAAACTCCATATAAGGTTTGATAAGTAAGAGTGACATAGTATTTTTCTTACTTCAAAGACAATTTTAGCTCAGATTCCTGAAACTGGGTCTTCTAGATGCGTATTCACGCGATAAAGAAAGAAGTCGGGCAGATTGACTTTAGAAATGTCTCACTGATTAATAGTTGCTCGTTCGAAATCGGATAGTTATCAGTTGTCCGATTGAAAGGCAAACTACGACTCTCATTAACAACCTGTCAGGAAAATTGGTTGTAAACGTCGAACTCGGTGTCAATTTTAATAATGACTTAGACCACTTACGCGTTGTATTCTTCATAACTTTTTATCTACAACAGTCAGTATAGCGATCAAGTTTGCCGGCAACGCTGTATATTTATAAGGGATAAATGGCTCTGTTGCGATATCGTGAAAAAGCGCTTATGACTGGTAATAAGAGCGGCTCTAGACTCGCAATTGGCAGATATAGATTGAACTAGAAGATTAATGAGCATGTATGACAGGCGTAGAATGTATAAGTTGTGAATAGAATTGTGAGCCATGATCTAATGTGTAATGAATGAAAAAAAAGTGCACTTGCTTATTCTTGCGTGTCCAGTTTCGTTGTCCGATATCTGTACGATAATCGGCCTGTTTGATTGGTTACGGTAGTTGATTGTGTTCAGTTATTTTGGCGGCAGGTTGTAATGTTTCATCGGTATTATAGAAAAGTGGTAGAACTCACTTAATTCGGATGACTATGAACTGCCTAGATTTCAGTTGACATGGTTCTAGGTTTAATAGGCGAAAATTATCATTAGGCGAAAATCCGGACTTAAAAATCTGTAATTCTTAATTCGAAAAAGTAATTCTTAAACCTAACGGCATTAAAACTTTGCGACGGTACATTCCCTTAGATATGCAGCTACCGGTATGATAACCCAATATCCAATTGACAATTCTATATATGTTCTTCCATAAATAACATTGAAAAAATTCAAAATGAAAAGCCTTTATCGAACCTGATGGCATCAAAACTTCGCCCCGGTATATACCCCTAGATATGCAGCTACCCGTACTTTAACACAAACGTGCATGAACCCAATATCATATTGACAGTTGGATATTATGTTCCTCTATAAGTATCATTGAAATAATGAAATGAAAAGCCTTTGTCATCGGCTAATGGTCGTGTTTATGGTGCATCGGGCCACAGGAGACGGGAATTAATTCGCACCATAGCAGTATTGCCACGCGAGCTGGTTTGAATCCCTTCATTGGACATAACTATAGATGATTTATTACATAGTTAGATAGTTAATTTAGAAATACGTAGATTTTCATAGAAGGTATACCAACGCAACGAGGTAGACCTGTAGGCAAGCGCTTATTGAAATAGAGCAAGAATTTTAGAACGAACAAGGTTATGCCAAATGTTCAATCACAGCATTGAAATGGAATATCAAACGTAAATAGAAGTCCTTTCAATTCATTATGGACAGCAGTACTGAAGTACCAGTGAAGGCTATACTTGTTGTCTTAAGCGAGAATAGACTTTAACGCCAAACTAATTGGCTTGGACTTAGTATTATTGTATTAAGATCTGGTTGCCATAGCGACTTACCTGAAAATCAACATTTCGCTTCAAGGATAAATTTTGCAGGTTCCAAGGCCTATATTTCAATTGCTAAAAGGGTTCACAGGATTTTTTGTTTAAACAGATTCTTGGTTGACATTAATCTAACACATTAAGATTATTGTTTGGTCTGAAAGAAAGAATAGGTAAAGAATATAGCATATTTGAAGGATCAAAACGTCATTTCTTATCGCCAACTTAAAATGAAGATCAGTCATTAAACTTGATTGCCAGTCATATGTTAGACTGATAAGCCCTATTAATGAGTGCGATTATCTTCAAAGAGGTCAACTATTTTGTACAGTTTTCTTCTATCTAGCTCATATTGTATACAGTTTCCTTCTATCTAGCTCAGGTGCAATCTTGTCCATTTCTAATCTAGTCACCTCCTTAAATAATAGTAACTAACAATACACCGCACCGTGGTGTAGACACACTATAGTGGTATTCCCGTTATTCAACACACTAGGGTGGAATTTTAAAAAATGTTCAAATTATCTCCAGCACTATAGGGTATTAGTTAGTCAGCACTGAAAGGGTCAAAGGCTTTGATATATCGAGCAATTTATCCTCGGAAAATGACTGCGATCTTTGAAATGGCCCTCGAAATTAGGTCCAACAAATATATGATATTTTTTCTGGTGTATTAATATTCTTACCGCAACGCAAGGACGAATATATCGGTTATTTTTACCCTGATGATTAATTACTAAATGAATAGATATACAGCGGTACATTGATCATCCGCTCAGCGTAATCTCTGATTACTGATCGAACAATCGTCATTCGTCTGATTTTCTGCGGCAAATTTTTGTTTGCCCCGAAATATACACAATTTTTCCACATTGTGTAGAGATAATAACAGTATAATTGATTAGAGTTGATAATTGAAATCTTTTAATTCCATGATAATTATTCGGTCCTATTGATAATTATGGTAGAAGTTGGTAGTATAGTTGCATTTTTGTCGTATGTTTTGGTTATTTGTATAGATTTCACCCCAATCTGCCAAGCTCTAAAAACTAATTTTGACAAATTTTCACCTGGTTTAAAAAGATTTCTGTGACTTTCTGTTTACAGCTGGGCCCGGTGATGACTACACGGATTACGTAGCGACGAGATGGTACAGATCGCCGGAGCTATTGGTGGGAGATACGGTGTACGGGCCACCAGTAGACATCTGGGCAATCGGTTGTGTGTTCGCTGAACTTCTTACCGGTCAAGCGTTGTGGCCGGGCCGATCTGACGTCGATCAACTTTACTTAATTCGAAAAACACTTGGTTAGTAGTGATTGATATACCGATAATCAAATTTACACCATCAAACTATATAGTTCAGATGCGCTCCAATTTGGTGTTATCACCCCCGGCTTATAACTCTATTCCATGTCTCAGTCATCTCTCCCTGGGGAGAAGTAACATCTGAGCAGCTACTAAACACTTGCGAGTGATCTATCAGGCCAGGTTCCCATTTACTCCTGGGTGGAGAGAGGCAATGAGGATGAGTGTCGTACCCGAGGACACTACGGCACTGTACGGGATCCGTACCCACGACCTGAAAAGTAAGAAACTTTGAAAGTGGAGTGAACTGCTAAATATGGATGATAACCAGTAGTAACTGATGCATATAATGATTGTACACGTATAGGAATTCCGGTTGAGAGTCGCGTTTTTCATAAAAACTGATCCAGATACTTCACTTATCTCTATTGACGATGGATGTTTGTTCATTTCTAGGTGATCTCATACCTCGACACATGGAAATATTCTCCACGAATACATTCTTTCACGGTTTAACAATTCCAGAACCGGATGTGATGGTTTGTATTTCGAATAATTTTTCTAAATTTTGCCGCGAGATTTCGTCGATTCCGTTTCTTATCGCTATTGTTCGTGTTGTTTTTGTTGTTCAGGAACCGTTGTCAGTGAAAATACCAAACATACATCCAGCAGCGATGGATTTCCTGCAGGTGAGAGTTAACGAGCGATTTCCATGTTAATTTCATCAGCTGCTTAAACATGCATAATTACCATACATCAATTATTGATACTGGTAGTTGTTGAATTTACTATATGAAACATACTTACTTGATTGTAGCGTATTTTGCGCTGTTATCAGATTAAGGAAGTTACCTATATGTATCCTAAGCCGCGATCACGAGGAGACAATTTGGCCCGGGCCAAAGTGGCACGGATCAGGCACGGGCCAAATTTGGCCCGTGCCTAATAAGAGAGCGCGTTCACACGCAAACCATTCACGCGATACTAAACAATGCTCAAACAAAGCGAAGTGGATCATTTCCGGTGCCAGTTGCAATTCAAACGCAATCATTTGTCTGGTGCTAAGATTTGGCTCGGGCCTGGTCCGATGTTTTTGGTCGGGCCAAATTTGGCCCGGGCCAAACAGGCTCTGGCCCATTTGCCACCCGTGTGAATAGTTGTTCCGGGCCAAATTTGGCACGGGCCAAAAATGCTCGTGTGATGGCGGCTTTAGGGATCTTCCCCGGCATCCTCCCTAGATTGATTTTGAACTTGATGACATCAAGATTCTCGTCAAGATATCAAGTCAGTGGGCGGAGTCCCCCTGTGAAGCCCTGCTAACTGGATTTTTTAGGGTGGCCACTTATCTGGAAAACAGGGAATAAATAAAAATCAGGGAAAAGTCAGGGAAATTTGTTGAGATTGCTAGATCGCCCATAAAATTTAAAAGTTTCTGTCTTTGTCTTATGTTTTTGACTGTGTTAATTGATTGTTTTCTTAGCAAATCAAGTCGGGGAAAAACAACATTCATGTCAGGGAATAGTTGTGGGAAAAGGCTAGTCAAATAAAAGTGGCCACCCTGTTTTTCCAGACTGTCACTGAACGATGTAGACTATGCATACAGTTCAGACCAGTCCAAGCCATTTTGTTTCCATAGCTATTCGAACAATTTACGGTACCCCGACTGTGCGACTGGGCCCATGTGCGTTTGTAGCTGGCCACTGAAATAGTTATATTCTTATGTTCATCATTTGTAGGGTTGTTTTGCGATGGATCCAGAGAAGCGTTTGTCATGTAAGGAACTACTGGGTCACCATTACTTTGACCAGTTCGCAGAGATTTATGACCGAAATACCGAGGACCAGAAGACAAAACGACAAGCTGCGAAATGCAGGGAACAAAAGTCCAGATTAGGGGTATGTTGGTTTGAACAGAATATTAATGAACAGAAGTGTTGGTTAGAACAGAGTTCATTTGATCAGGACAAACTTTAACTAGAACTATGGAGTTCAGGATCCAGTTTCGCAGTTCTAATTTGACTCTAGAATTGAAACATTGAAAAGGAATTAATTTTACCTCTCTGTTAACCCTAACTCACAACTATGGGGCTGGGCCCACAATTAAAAATCAATATCAACATCGTATATCCAAATTTTTGAGCCCACTTGGGACTTAGTCCTAGCGGTCTATTACGTTCCCTTTCATGTGTTTCTATAGAATTTCATACTGTAAAATTAATCAAATTTTTCCTTTCGTACAATAGTCAGTGAAGTACGACTACCTCTTTAAGCATGAGTTTGTTAGTTGTTCTATTCGGGAACGTTCGCCGATTTCATTGAATTTCTTATTTTGTCTTACAGAATATGAATACATTGCCTCAGCTGACGGGCAACCAAGTCACATCTACCTCGCCTGTGCCGAATCCGAAGTACCAAACGCAGCCGCATAAGCATAAAACCCATTTACCGAACATCTGACTTTTTGGTCAAGGGGTTTTACGTCATGAAGGAAGTTCACTTGGGGACAACACTAAATAGCACGGATAGTTTTTTGAGAATGTTTCCATGGACAGTACAACAAATATGTGACGGAAATCCTGGCGGCCATTTGCCAGAAGTATTTTCAGGGATATATGGATGACTGCGTGTACCCACGTTTCGTTCACTAACCAGGAGTTATGTATATCATATTTATATATGAAATATTTATATATATATATATATATAATATGCATACTTCGTCAGCATTCAGAACTCTTGCATAAAACGTCAGTGCATTTCAAACTGGTGCAGGAAGAGGGAGATACAATATTTTACAATTTACTTTAAAAAAAAATGTCATTGTTGGTTCTTCCATTGCTCAATATCTCACAAGATCATTACTTGGTGGTCGGTAGCTTCTCGCTATAAAGGCCGCGTTTGAGAGAATCAATGTTGGATAGATTTGTAGTCTACAGAAAATGGCGGAGTTCTGGAATGTTGGTAGCTTTCAACACACAATCACTGCTTTTCTGTGTGCTGCTTTTCGCGGTTTCGGACAACGGTGTTTTCACATGCACAGAAGAAGTAGTAACAGTTTGTTATCGGAATACAATGAGCGTTTCAGTTGTTGATGAGTTGACAATTGGTTACGTCTCGCGATTGAAATGTCGTTCAACGCTCTAAGGGAATGGGGCGCGCGAAGAGCTTTCGGACAGGACTCGGTCCATACATCGTTGCACCGGCTTAATCGCGAGCTACGACGCGCCGGCGGCGGTGTTGTGAACTTTCAAATTGTTTCTCTCGAGCAATATCGTTTGAAAGATTAAATCGAATTGAATTTGCGAGTAATCTTTCGACGCGCAACATTCCACGTTGGTTTGTTTAAACACGTTGTTCATTGTTATCTTGTTGAATCTCATTTTGTAAATTAGGATTAGTACGAAGTACTGCGTTGTATATCGAAAAGAAATAATCATCCATTTAGTTTATGTGTATATATTTCTAACTCCCTCTGCCCTCTCTCTTTTTTTCCCGCTCTCTGTGTAGATTTTTTGATTGACACTGCTGCACGTATGACACTGAATTGACTGCTACATCACCACACAATCGGTACATCCTATTCCCGGAAATGGCAAAATGGCCGCAATTATTATTTATCTGTAAAAAGTGCTTTTTACCAAGTTTAGAAAGCGAACTAGTGTTTAGAGTGAAGGTCAATATTTTCTAGTCCAGATTTCACTTGGCATATTTCATCGCACGATTTATTTTACATCGCGGTTAAAACGACATCCCAAATAACAGGTATTTCGACCTAACTGTAATTTGTTAAACATTCCTGTGAAGGTTTCTAATTTATAAACATATCACTTTCAATTGTTTGTTCATACCCGTCCTAAATAAAAAACATTGCAAATAATTCTGAAAAATGTGATCTAAATAACTTATTGAAGACAGAAGGTGCTGAAAGAATTTTGTGATTTCCATTTTTTGGTCAGTTTTTTTTTAATTCAGAAAAGAAAAGCAACAATTGTACTGATCCTGTGATATAAAAAGTATTCAGCGATTTTCTGTTAAAACCTGTCAATAACTTAAATGTTCTGGAATCAAACTGAAAATTGTGGTCCCAACTTACTATATTGTTTTAAACTGCACTGGGTAAAAAGTATATCATTTCAGCAGTTGTTTCAATAAGTATGAATATTTTTAAGGTGTTTTTTCCTATTGTTACGTTTATCTCAATTTTGTGTGGCTGGTATTTTGTTATAGTAATATGAATTGCCATATATGGTCGTCTTTGTCATTCATTACTGTTATAGTGTTATATATCTCATCTCTTATCATCGCAGTGTCATTATGCATTTATGTATTTCATACTATCATCAACTGTTATTTTTCATTTCATCTTATTTGGGGGGCTGTCCATTTATTACGTCCAGTTAAGTACTTGGGGAGCTAGAGGGATGGAGAGTTAAATGTGATAGTTGAAATTATAAGGAATAGGTACCAGCGATGGGAAAGGAAATCAATCCAAAATATTTTACGTTTCAATAAATGGATGCCCCCTAATTGGCTGTTTGTTCAATCGACCAATCTACCACCACAAACAATTCCTTCCCATACCCTGTTCTTTTCTTCGACACAAAGTTTATGCCGCTACCATAAGATAATGATCTTAAGATGGCTTTTTCGGATTCAAAAATCGGTTTAGTAATTTAGGACATCAAGCTCGTCATAAACTCGGCCAACCCACTGTAACAAGGGATGTTTTTACTGTAAATGGCTTCTAAAAAAAATTCTACAGTGCAGTGGATTAATATAACAATAATGATAACAATATTGATAATGATAAAAATAATATTGACCAAAAAAAAACTGTGTATATTTTAGTGTAAGTTGCTTCATACATTTTACCTGTAGTCGCCAAAGTAAATTAAGACACATATTCTTTGTTCCTTTATGTATGAAAAAAAGATTCATGTAAAAATCTAGAATAAAATAATTCTATGTTAGTATATCAAATTGTTTAAAGTTGATTTTTTGGTTAGTATGGCAGGTTGGGTGAAGAACAGTGGTGTTACTAGCTGTACAGTAAGTTCCAACCCTTTTACTGTATATTCAATGTAGTTCCAATGTACTTTGAAGTTTCTCAAAAACATGAAGAATCCAAGCTAATTAAGCCCAAGGATAAAGGAATAGCTTAATTTAAAGAAATTGCCATTGAAGTACCGGTAGGTTAATGGTTACAGTAGACTCATAGTGTACCCCGGATTCGATTGGGATTATCAGATGCCCTAGAAATTTCTTGCTCCAATTTGTGATAATGACCCTGCTCTGAATACCTGGAATTTGCGACCTTTTGAGAACTTGTTCCTGTGATCTAAGGCAAGCAGTTTACTGTATATGGTTTGATGCAGTTGCGCAGAGTAGAACTTTCTTAAGAATTAAAGGGTACTTAATGAATTGGTACCGTGATCTGTAGTCAGTGCTATCTAACATGATAAAAGAGGAATCAAATGACTCGGCCTTATTTCCAGAATAGTATCTTTTGTTTTCCCTCTTAACACATCAGCAATCTAAGAGAGAGACTAAGTCACTATGTATTATCTCGTCCATATCTTGTCTCGAAGCCTTCGTAAGCAAAATACACGATCTAAGGCTAAACAAAAATGATACCTTGTTTCTCCGTAGCGGCCGGGTCATTTTAGTAAAATATGATAAAATATGTAAACAGTTCATTTCTATAGCGGCCGGGTCTGTTATGGTAAAATTGATCACGATTTAAAAAAAAGTAATGTATAGGGTAGATAGGCGGCCGGCCGGGTCAACATTCAAGCTCAGCAGAGCGGAGAAACAAGGTATCAATTTTTTTAGCCTAATCCACTGCATGAAAGTACAAACCCCAGTAGTGGAAAAAATAAAGAATTGAAAACAACATTGTTCTACTCTAAAAAGTCTAATAAAGATTTTATTCATATAAAATATCTCATAAAACTTTTCTTGATTATAAAACATGATAGTTTTGTTCTCGGTAACCTTAGAAAAATACAAAAAAAATGAAGAACATTCACTTGACGTGTGTATAACACGTAATACAAACCATATGAACAATCAACAATTTAGCAACACAATATATTCAATAGAATCTTAGTCATTTAGAAATTTTAATCAGCTAAAAATGTTTATAATATCCTCTTATTTGTGTACATGCAACAAGTTATAGTTTATTTCCTTTATTTCTCTTTCTACAACAATTCATAATGGAAAAATACCTAGCAGTAATCCGACAATCAATTTACTGACGAATTGGTACCAAATAAGGGGATTCCACTTGATCTTAGTTTTTATTTTACAGAAAAATCACATTCAATCATTAACAAACTGGTGATCATAGAAAATAATAAGTAGATATGTCATTGCAAGAGGGAGTCACTGCATAATCACCTCTCAACCATAGAAGGTTGAGTGTAAACTACAATGTACATGTATCTTCGAAGTCAGATGTTTAGATGAGTATTTCATTTATATGTGTCATGCCATGTCATGATGGACACCAGTACATGTGTTTGAATTGTCTATATGTGCACAGCAATTTCTCTATCAGATACACTACCATCGCTGGTACCTTGAGGCCGCATTTCGAAGTTGTAGGCGCTGACGTTTGATGCCTGAAATTCGAAAAGAGGAACTGTAATAAAAAAAACAGCTGGGAAATTTCAGTTGTTTAGAGTTTCTGGTCTATCACAGAACTTAATGATGGTTAAATGGCTAATTACACATAAGGTATCTTTTCATTTTAGTGTTACATTATAAACACAAGAACTAGTTAATACACCTATACACCACTGAGGTACATGTTCTGAAGCGCTAGATAGTGACAAAATAATGCCTATCCATCTGCAGTTTCAATTACATGTATGTGGTGTACAGGCTTAGGTCCGTATTGAGTTTTGTAATGTCCCACAATCAGAGTAATTGTTAAGAGAAATGATAGCCAACACATTTGCCGGGAAAGGAAATAGTGATTTGTTTGTGCGAAAGATCGATTAGAAAGAACAGATTTGTTTTATTAATGTGTGACGACACAAAACACACTGAAAAATCAGTTTCCAGACATTCCTACCTCCTACTAAACTGAAGATACAGCCATCAAACCAGGATGTACTGTGAAGCTATATTGTGTTAGAGAATCTTATATCTGTAATTCAACAGCCGTCAAGTTGTTGCAGTAAGCAGCACTACGATTGGACGCGAGTTGTGGACTAGTAGATGGTGATATTTCGGGTGCTACTTGTACCTGACTAGCCTTGTATTTGTTAAAGAAGACTATGGCAATAACTATAAGCGCTATCGTAGCCAATGTTCCGACAACACTGGCCACAATCACAGGAGCCAGTGAAGAATCGTCGTCATCATCCCTTCCGCTATCGGAGATTTTCCTGCGAACAAATGGAATCATGTTAACTAAAGATTTCAATACGATTCAACCGAAAGTATTTTCCTTTTTACGACCCATTCTAAAACTTACTTAATTCCAGATGCAGCCAACTGTATCCCATCCATATCAATGCTAAAATTACCAGACCTTATAAGTCTATACAGAGTATTGTAAATATCCATGGATGGTGCACCTTAAAGTCAAGAATATACAGGCCTATGAATGAACAATGCAAAATTTGACGCTGTTAATTCCAAGATTTATCAAACTTGCACACATACCATCGGATGCATTCATCGGGGGTAAAATTTTGAATGACACGTGAACACTTCCCGGTGATAATTTCACATATTGAATACGATGAGGCGGAATATTCGTCCACAGGATAATAGCACTGATTACTTTATGCTTGAAGACTTCGGTTTTGTTGTGCTTCACTAAGTTAGCGTACTTGACGTTTTTAAATGTAATCACAACCAATATTATATGCTTCTTTGCTGAAAGTGAAGATGGTTTTTCTTTAACGCAGTCATTTTGTCCTCAAAAAGAAGTAATGGTACGTAATTCACGTACAGCCAACACCTTGAGCACCAGCCCATGTATGTCAATCATCCACCCGGGGCCTGAATTTTGACATTTTGATGGGCCTGGAAACATGATTACATTCAAGAAATTTTCAGCATTTTTTCTTCATATCTTCTTTTAAATTCCTCATCAGAATGCTCATTCATACCAAAATTTGAATCAGAATTAGCCAAAAATCAAAAATCTCACCCGCTCGGAGCTGGATGAATATAGCACGCAAACGTTAACAGGTAGAACTACGCGGGTCGGCACCAAGGTATGTACCCTACAAACATAGATCCACATGGTTCGGCGCTCAAGGTGTATAGACAAAATAATAAATGGTGCTGGTGACTAACTATTTATCATAGTATTTCAAAAGGTCACCGTTCATTGAAAACACGGTATACATACGCGGAAGTGATGTCAATGATGTAGAGACAGAGACTGGACTAGATGTCGTGTGCGTAATAACAGGCGGGCATAAAATCTCAGAATAGGATGGACAGTTTAAAATACTTATAGCACCAGATATCTGAAATAATGAAAAATTATCAAATTCTGGTCGAAATCGAATTTTCTTGTGTCGTACTAGGTTGCAGTACTGATCAACTCACATTTACTTCAATACTTTTCCCTTGCGGACAAATATACGATTCGCCACCTACAAATATTTCGATTGTGCGGTTTTCATCACAGCGTCTCGGAAAACAGGAACCCAACATTTCCGTTGAGCTAGTATTAGCACCCTACAAACATATACCGCATATATTTCACAAAGATTGGCTTATGTAGCCCCAGAATTACCAAATATAACATATGACTAGCCCATTATGGCTTACTTACATTTTCAGTAATGTTTGAAACTAAACAAGTATCAACGACTGAAATACTACCATCTTCACGTACCATCTCACTCATTATGGTAGAAAGATTATAACATTGTTGCTAAAATAAAATATCATAGCATCCATAACAAAGAATATCTGATCACTCAATCTTTGACATATTTTCGCAACAAATTTCACCTCCCATAACACAAGTATATACCGGTAACGTATACTAATGGATGATGTACCTTAGAATCGATTGTTTTGTAAACACGGCAGCCTTGCAGGAAAGAATCTGTTTCACAGGTGCCTTTATCTTTATGGAGGTAATGACAACCAACAGAACTGTAAATAGTAAGATAATGATGGATCTCTGGCGTGTACGGGTACCGAATGTTTTAAATTAATACTGGCATATATCATCAAAATGTTCCAGTGTCATATCAACATGTATAGCTGTATACCGGTAAGTCCCACATGTCCACAACTCAAAAAACCAATCAAATCAGATATCTGATATCAAAACATTCTCAGTGAATGGAGTAATTCAATGATTTTAGCACTCGTTTACTCACTTTCCTTGGCAAAAGTACTTCTTGTCGTGAGCACAGTAAGCATCTGTACCAAAATCGCATCCACCATCTACAAAATGCAGCACAGAACTACAATCAAGGACTTTTACATCATTTTACGATGATCGACATAAACTGCATTTGATCTTTTAGTACCTTTGCCCCAGAAATAAGTGTCCACCATGCTATTTACTTTGTACCACCCCATGTCTTCAAATAGTGCTAAAGTCATCGGATCTATCACAGTTTGTTCCGGCTACAAAGAAAAAGAAACTTAACTATAACTGGACTATTTTCATTCAGTACAGTATACTGATAAGTGATAGGAAACGAATAGACAGATACTAACACGGCCCAAGGTAGGTGCCATTATTGAATCCTGCATAAAACGTGCATGCCAGTGTGATGTTACTTTAGAACCCTGAAATACAATATACTAACTATGTGTATTCCATAATGCTATGCAGTATATTCAGCAGTAAAACAATCAGTAAAGTCGCCGAAAATATACCTTCATTTGAACAGGCACACCAAATTGTGAACAGTTGAAATGTTTAGAAGCCACCTCGACAAGTTTTGGTGTCATTAGTCGATGAAATCCTTTGATGATTTGCACGGTATCTATTCGATCTGGACATATTTTGCCAACATCTTCAATAAACCAAGGTTTTTAGAAAATATTTTCAACAGTCCGGAAGTTTTGAATGAATGGAATACCAGCACTCACCAGATGGCACAACAAAACACTGGGTTGTTCTTAGTGAAAATTAGTTTTTCTATGAAATTTGACCTTGATTTTTAGGTTGCCAAAGCAAAAATTATCTAACTAGTCATCGGATAGATATAAGATTTTTTCTAACTCAATTTATGGTATAGATTTTACTGAAAATCGATAAACTAATGACAAAAATTGATTTTTGAAAATTGAAGCGTGGTAACCCAGTGCCACCAGCGATCCTGGAGGATTATCGCTGAATCTTCGTTGCCTATGTAGCGTTTCCAGTATTCCATTGGTTTTACTGATGACAGTTCAATGTCTGCGCCCTCGGCAAAATCCACTATTTTGTATCAAAGAAAATTTTTTGGGCTACATTTACTACTACATTTTTTCATCACTGGTTGTCTCGTGATTGTAAATATCATCATATATGCACTGAATGTTTTTTTCTATGAAATAAATGAACTTGAACTTGTCCTAGATCCAGAAGACCGCATAGACTGCAACTATGGCTAAAACCAGTCTTCCCACAGAAATCAAAGAAAGTTAAATATCAATGTTAATTCCTAGCAAGTCTTTAAGAAAACCAAAACTTGTTGCTAAAGGCCTAACGGGCTTAATTTCAACATACAATACCTGTTTTCGAGCAATCTTTGAATTGTTTGAATAGATCTGACGTAAAGCCTAACGCATGGAACATTTCATGAACAAATGCCTGTCAAAAGAGGAATAATATCAAACACATTGAAAACCGACAGACTTACATAAGACATTTTTCGAATATAGAATTTTCAATAGTGGTACACTCACCTGAACTGATTTTTCCGGAGTATAATTTGGGATTTTTAAACTTTCTGGACAGACGTTAATCAAGCCAGCTGTAGGACGATTGTTCTCATCTTGTTTGCAGTATTTCGCGAACGCGATCACACGATCCTTCTATAATGCAAAAAATAAATAAACTTTTAATCAATCATCAAATGTTCCTTGGCAAATTCAACGAACTCCGCCTAAAACTGTGAATCCAGTTCCCGAGTCATGGGTTAAATTGACTTATTTCAACCATATATAGTCTTAAATTATCTGACTAGAACTTGCGGAAATGGGTCATGAAATTTTATACCGAATGTTCTGAATATTGCATGTATTGGAAATACCAAATATTCATTTACATCAAGGCAATTTCCCTGCATTTTCGCTTGGACGTAAAGAATGAAATCAGTATTATCAACGCCGATTCCAGCAGGACGGATAATGATCGGATCGGAATGCGTGTCGTTCCAAATGTACAATCCAGCCAAGTGATCTTCGGGGATCTTGAATCCTTTATTAATGCAGTAATCGCCGGAGTAGCCCCTTCTCCATTGTGCGCATCTAAATCACAAGTGAAGATCGTATTAGAACATGAACATCTTTTAATCAAATATTGTTATTTTGTGTCATGTTAAAAAGTGGAAATTGAATCAACAAAAAACAATGACGACTGATGTGAAATATCAGTGAACTAGGGATCCAGGGTCATCACCATGCCTACTTGGTGAAATGCTAAAAAAATCTGATGAATCCAATATTCAACAGCAGTTACAAAATATGCATACCGGTAGGTACCAATATGAATAGGCAAATTTTAGGCCTATATAATTCAATACCTTTCACCCCCTGGCGATGAGAACAAAAGACTTGAAAATGCCAATTCCACATGAAGAAGTGTGTAGTATGACAGTACTAACACTAATCATCAAATATCAAGATTATAAGTTGAAAAACATTGGAAATAAACCTTTCCCATTAAAATTACGAATGAGGACTGATGAGACTCACGGAAGCCTGAGAACAAAAAGTCAGTCATCAATGATAAATCATGGCTGGCAATCAGCCTGGATTTTATAATCATCATTGAAGAATGTGCAAATTATACAATTTGAATTAAAATAGAATTGAAGTAAAATATTAATTCATCAGATTCATTAAATCATGTTCATAAACATTTCTACGGCGTGAATTTGCCTCTTCATTAAATGCATTAAAATTGCAATGCAGCGACATAAAGTTATGGCAACTACGCCGATATAATATGAAGTCTTTATCATTATCATTATCGTAAATCACCCTACGCAATAACACTTGAAAGAAAGAGTGACTAAATATTGCTTGGGTTTCAACTGCAAAACTGGCATTTAGCAATTTTCAAGGACCGTTGAAATCTAAGTTGAAATAAAATATCATCAATACCCTCAGCGAAGCTAACAAACATGTAATTAGCCTACCAACAGGGCTACTTCATGAATTGTTTAGATTCTATTGAATTGTCCACCAGTAATTGTCCACTGTTAAAATCTATATGTATATACATAAATACACATGTAAATGTATTGCATTCATTTCAAAAGGTTTCAAAAATGTAGCGATATAACAATTAATTTCTACTGAGACTGTGATTATTCAAAGGGTCCCGAAGCTAGCTTTCCAATTGATTAGTAAACATGTTTACTCAAAGACTAATCGGAGACCTTTATATTCAGCGAAATAGATATCTGCATATATGTAAGTCATCATGGCCTCTTTTAGTTGACTATATAGAGTTCTACCCTTCCACACAATGATCTGGATATGTGTGTATACTTAAGAGTGTACAATTCACTGGCGCGATTCGCATATTTTACTAGTATCAAACGACTTGTTTACTTTGTTAGTTTCCATGGAATCAAAACATGACGCCGACTAGCTTTTCTCCGTTTCCAGGTAATCAACTAAAGGCCGGCAGACAGACGGGATATTTATCATGATAAACGGGCTACGCCGCCACCACGACAAGCATCGATTAAATGAAAATTGAATTTTCGTATTAGAAATTCAATATCGTTGGGGCGGATCCGAGGGAGGGGGGGTTTAGGTGGTATCGATCCTCCTGCTCTGTGTTTCGAAAATTTTCTGATAAGTGATATCAATCGTGTTACTTCCACTGTGAAAATACGTACTTTCCTTTGTTGGGACCCTTAGTATGAATGCTCAAGCAAGACCGTTGCGATCTACGTAAAACCAAATTTCCGTTCACCGGAACAACTAAAAAAACAAAACAAATAGAGAAGATCGATCGCTGAGTATTTTCACACAATGTTGGCGAGGGAAACCTGAAAAAATAAAACCTTTCTATTTAACTCCAGAAAAATGAACAATGTACAATTTTAGCCCCTTATAGTCATTTCCCATTCTCGTGTACCTGGAATTGAATAAGGTAGCCAACAAAAAATAATAAACCCATTCCATCCTTACCCATGGCTGGAGGATTTCGATATTAACATCAACCCCTTTTGTTCCCAGACATGATGGGTTAATAAGGGACAGAATAAATCAATAAGAGATTAAGATACGTATCTAGAGTAAAAACTCTAAAATGCATTTCAAAATTTTCACAACTCTTCTGTTCAACGTTGTTGCAGAAATTTACAAAAACTTGGCACGGATTTTATAAGAAATAATTACCTGATAAAGTTTTTTCAACGATAGCAACGGATTCGTCAACAGCCAATTTCAATCGCTCAATTTCCACGGAGTTCAACTGCGTTTTCAACGCGAAATATAGCACCTTAATTCTAATATTCCGATAAGCCGCTTTTCTACGGTCTAACACGGTATTTTCGCCGGCATCACCATTTACAGAGCTGTCATTGCCATTAATCCTATTTGTCATGTTCTGCCCCGAAAACGCAGACATTTTACCGATAACGATAATAACGATGTACAACAGGTAGATAATCCATGCACCGAATTTTGGTCGGAAACTGATCCAAGACATCGCAGTGTCCGGATGGAGGAACGACGGCAAGTTGCAGACATTAGAGTGACTTATTTTAACAAGTAATTTGCCTGCTATTCCTCATCCGTTGTCGTTGCATGCTGTTCCGCTCAGTCTACTGCTGGATATCTAGCTAGGGTTGTATCTGAAATAGATAACACAGATTATTATGAATTATAGGTTACGAGTATCAATCTCATTGTTGATTCATTCGCCCAGCGGCTTACAGAGATGGAGAGAGAGAAGTCATATTCTATCCACTGAGAGCCTGCCACTGAGCAGAGTCACCAGATATCAATAAATTATTGACTACTACCAAAAATACATCCTCTTTATGTATTTCATTTTGTAAATTCGTGCTCCTTCTGGAACTTTGCTACCACCTGGGTTACATGTGAATCCCAGATTGACAAGGTTCAGGGCCATCAGTTTCCCAATTCATAGGTTTTTCTTTCCTGGCAACTGAGACCATAATGTGAAACGATTAAATGAGGAAGCAGTTAAAAGTAGAGAATTCAATTGGAAGAATATTAACAAAAAGATATGAATATCTTAAGATGAAATCCTTTGCTTAAATGTTAAGATAAAGTCCTTTGCTTATTTTGTCAGATCAATCCCGGCAGTAAACATTTTCAACGAAAAGTATAACAATGCTCATAGTTCAAGCGGTGTAATTTACGTTCAGCAATGTGTATGTGCCAACTTACTTAACATCAAACATGACCTTTTTATATTTTGTTAATAGGGCACTGATTTAATCCTGCTAATCATAAATAATCCAAAGCCCTTTAAAGTAATTGAATCACCCACGCACAGCAAATTATTTATAAATATTGAATATATCCCACTGTTTATCTGACAGCTAAAACCTTTAGGCATGAAACACAAAACCATTACTTTTGGAGCAAACCCATAAATTTTGACAAAAAGATTCAACGTTTAAAAATCTATCTGAAGTACTAAAAGGAATAACAAATTGTCATGGGTTAACTGGTTGATTTTTATGCACCAATACACAAGGCCCAGTTAATCTAATTTTGAACGTGATTCAGAAGGCCTAGATGTGCCTCTTTGGCATGACATAGGCCTATAATGTTCATGGAACTTTTATTAACCATTTCATACCAGAGTATTTGAAATACAGACTATTTATAATCTATGTGAATGGGTATGCTCAATGATATTAGGTAAATCAACATGAAAAATTCACTGGCGCTGTTTGTGTTATTATATAAAAGTGGAGGTCTTATTAAATTCTATGGGGGAAAACCTGAAGATACAAAGCTGAAATAATGAATACGATTACACACAAATTGCTTCATTCATGCAGGAGCAAATAACCAGTTTTTAGAATTTCCTGACATTATTGTAGTGGTTTAGTGTAGGCCTTTTTTTAGAAAGAATATTGGATAAATTAGTCAGAATTAGTAAGTGAGAATCTGAATTAAATGCTGCATTAGTTCGGTTTATATTATATATAAATTTCGTTTTCAAACTTTTTATTCGTAAAAAGTGGATTTTCATAATATCAAAGTTACTCAGTTCGGTATTTTCTGTGTTCGAACGTTTTAAAGCGATACATATTGCGATTACTGGCCGTTCAAACATCGTCTACGCGTATATTTAAGTCATAACAACTCGCTAGAAAAATACTAGCTTCGAGATTTGATCGTAATAGAATCGTTAAAGGTTGTGTGCAGTGATGAAAATACTGAAAACGTGAGAAAAAACTTACTTTAACCTGGCTCATAACACCGTACTGCTAAATGTCAGATTCGCAATTTTTTATGGTAGCGCTACCTGACGGATGACAAGCAATTCAATTCAATTCGCTATATTCAATGGCAATACAGAGGTTCAGAGGCGTTGCGCTTCAAACGAAAAATTCGTATAATATAACCAATGATGAGTGATGTAGATGTCGACGTTTTTGTTGGGAACAATACTACTATCGACCCAGAGATTTATCAACTCTGGTTGGACGGTTATTCAGGTTGATATTTTCCCCTCTCCAAAAAACTGAAAAAGACTGAGCAAAATAGAATTTTATATTTGTTTTTCAATCGTACCTCTGAAGGCAGGTGATATTTCCACTTCCTATACTGAACATAAAATACTACCATTAATCAGTGCTTGTCATAAAACGAACGATCGACAAAATCTCACAAATACCTTGTCAAGTTTGAATTTGATACATTGGGATTTAGAGTTACAAAAGGTAAAATATTGTCTAAAATCCTGATAAGGGCATTTCTACCCTTGAAACGAGTAGGCCTACCTTTTTTCCCACTTCAGGAGCAAATGTAGGAAAATTGGAAGGTGTAGGTCGAAAAGAAAAGTCATTTCTCATTTAAAGCAATGGTGGTGTCCCAACTTCGGTACCGGTGAAAGATACTTTTGAAAGAATGCATCCAAAAGATGCAATTTCCGAGCAAGAGGATGTGTTTCAGATTTGCAGGCTTCAACTTAAATGTCTCTCAATAAATAGGGCCACCTCAATTGGAAGGCAAGGGTCTGAACCCGCGAGACCCCTCCCCCTAAATTGGCCCCTGCACTTATATAAAGTGGCAAAAGAGGTACTTCTTTCAAAAGTTAGATTTGCATCAATCATTCCTCCTTTAACAAATGGTAATCGCATATGTTGGTAGCCTAAACTCGAAACTAAAATCGGCCCATATCTTCTTAAACATTTCTTTATCATTTACAGCGCAAGAATCCGCATTGCGGTTTCAAAAACGAGGAATCCTGCAAAAGTACAACGTCTCGTTCGAAGTTTTACAAAGTGATATTCAGGATCACTATCGATGTTTCTGTATGCTGGAACGATTGTTGCACAACCCGCCACGATTAGCCGAACAACTCATCTACCAGATCGAACCAGAAACGCAAGGATTCATTATAGAAAAGTAAAAATCTCTTTGATAAAATGGTGTTCAGTATTTGTAATAGTGTCCTATCCCATCAACTAGTTTAGTTACCTAATTGTTGCTTTTATAATCAGATGGGCTTATACCAGCTTTGTGGTTTGGGAAAATATCTGATCGTGAAACTAAACCACAGACAGGTTACTGACTAATCCCATTAGATTACACTAATATACACTATTCTTCTCACTTACACCATTTACAAATTACACTGGCCTTATGGTTGGATACTCGTATGCAATTCAGTCAAATCTTCTTTTAGATATTATGAATTTGATTCAGTTGTAATTCGAGAGATATTGGGGAAAAAATTGACAGCTAAACAGCGAAAAGATCTCGATGATGTCAGCGAAAAAACTCGAGTTCCATTGAGGAGTTGCAGGAGACAGGTAGCCTAAAAATACTGATCTATTTTTGAAAGACATTTCTAAGTTCCAGGGTTAATATGACATCTTTTTGGAAAAATGAGAATGATCCAAACACTGGTACATGATTTAGAAAGACTAATTTCTGTTCTTTCGGGCTAGAAATTTTTTTGTGCTGTTATTGCTATTTCAAGCATTGTGCTTTCACCCAATTCAATCTCGCACTGATTGTGATGAAATTCGTTTTTCCACCTGTTGACATCTGAGACCAAATAAACTCTTACCATATTGTTTTACAATCCAGTTCGACAATGTGAAACGCGTTTTTAAAATCGTCGAGGACATGAAAGGTTCTTTAGTGGACAACATAAAATCGAATTTTCTTCTTCGCGGAAATCTGGCTAAGTAAGTTTTTTAGCCTGAATGCAGGCATACATTGTACAGTATACGGTATTTATCATTGTTGTATATTGAACCTCGGTTAATCTGTGACATGTGACACAAGCTTTTTAGTATGCAATGAGTGATGTACGGATAACAGATAATTAAAGACATTTGAAAGTAATCTAAAACCGGGCACCATCACTAAATGGTGGAGGTCAATGAAAACCTGAGGTTGATCGTATATGCTAAATTCAGGCCTATATTAATCATTTCATTTTTCAGGCAATATGCTGCAATTGTATTCCTCGCGAACAATCGTTTTGAAACGGGAAAGAAAAAGTTGTTCTATCTGACATTTGAGGACTTTATCGGTTGTGCTGATCTGATGATAGCCTATTGGTCGTACGGATCATCAGGTATACAAAACTTTTGACCCTGCTTGCTGTACTTGTTGTGTGAATGAAACGAACTGTTCATGCCAGGATTGGATATGCACGAGAGCATAAAGAGCATGTGCTCCGTTGCAATTTTTCCATGGCCATTTGAAAAACAGTGACAAATTTTTCTTTTATATTTCCTGTTACCCTGACGTCACTCAAGTGGCTAGAAATTGCTTTAGATAATAAAATGCCCTGAAATTTCAAAATGTTCCGCCCTACCAAATTGGCTTTTACTTCGGCGCTGGCTCTACATGGTTACTTGTTTTTTTAACAGTGTGCCCTTTTCATTTCTTTTTGCTCCTTTCAAAGTTGGCCCCTCCATCTGCCCCTGTAGGTCTACACATCAGTACTTAATGCATCATAATAATTACTATTTTCGATGATTCTACAATATAAACTGACACTGTCCCACAGTGTCAATCTTGGCAATATGCTTTCTATACCTATTAATTGATTTATCTATATACATTATGGGTTTTTTGCTTCACAGAAAGCAAACAACATGAAGATATGGATGTCGACTTCGACCGCGAATTCTTTCAAGAATTACGTGAATTGAAAATACTCACAGAAAAAGACATCATAGATGAACATAAAAGGTTAATTCGTAATCACTAATTGCAATATCAGTAAAAACAATATTTTACTTATATTTGTGGGGTGAATCAATATTTTTCTCTTTGAATTGCAGCTTAGTTTGTCAACAGTTAAAAGGAAAATTATCGGACAGAGTATACGCTGATATGGAATCAAATTTTAAAGTAAGCTCAATCAAAAGGCGCGATCCATTTGATGAAAATGTCCTAATGACTTTTTTGGGCTCAGTTTTGTGAAAATACTCACCGGTACTGAAAAATTAATTTCTTCATTATTTACTAGGTATTTCGGTGTAAGTTAAGGAATTTATCCTTTTTATGGAACTAGGCCCTGCTACTGTGTTCTTACTACCGGTACATTTGTATCTTCATGAATGATCTTTTTCCTTAGAATCACTCAAGAGTTCTAGTCAATATCGCTACTGGTCTCAATCATTCTAAAGAAGCAAGAGATTTTTTCATCGACGTCGTGGAAAAGTTCACGGATCCTTGTCGTCAGATCGGTTGGACACACGCGGAAATATCGCTTTTTCTGAAAGTCTATGCCGAAGTAGGCATGCAGATAGAAAATTTTGTCAAGTAAGCAAATTACTTGCATTAAATTTGGAAGTGTTGAAGATGAAGATCATTTGATCAGAAGCAATTCTTTTTGTTTGTGTTTTTCTAGGGCAGGGCCGCAGTTGGTGAAATTGTGGGAGAGATATATACACACAATGGCCGGCTGTATAATACAATTATATCATGTTTAAATGGATCTTGATGTTAGTGTTGATATTTTGTTAATAAAAATCTCACGTAAACGAATTTTCCTGGTCTTAGTTTGTAAGTGTATTATTACTCGAGAAAAGTTCTCATAAGTCCTGTGGTATCACTCAATCATAAAGAACAGTTTTTAACCCACTCGGGTGTAGCCTCAACTCGCGATTGTATTCACTTTGAGTCTGTCCATCCATTTTGAGAAGTTTTGAAGACCTTCAATGGATTGCGTTTATATTTGGTTTATAAGATATATACGTGCACCCTCCACACATCTGCAGCCCAATCAAAACTGAGATAGCTGACTGGCAACTGGTGTTGTTTACCAAGGAATAATGGCTGAATGTTGTATGGATTAACGAATAGTCATAAGTTCTTCTGGTTCCCTGAACTTTGAAATGCCTCTTTAAAATAATTCTGGTCCAAGAACTATCTCTTCCAACCAGGAATGACAGCTTAATGGATCAAATCCATCTACACCTTTATTTCATCTGTTCAGCATACCATTGTCTTTTCATGGGAAGGATCTACTATATTACCATTCAAACTGATACATAACTCTACCTCTTGATAGCCAACGGATGCTTTCCTCTCAAATTGAATAATGCTAATATTAAGGTAGACTTTTTTATATTAATTTACTAACTTAAACAACATATAGTGCACAACAGTAGTGCAATTCAAATAGATCATAATGCCAGTAAGTACATAATAACTCAACATAATAAATAGAGGTGCATATGGCTAAAATGGCCATATATGGAAGTATTTTTGTCAGGAAATTGGCAGACACAATCATCATTAATAAGACAATTTGCATAATCTATAGTTTTAAAAACGTACCATATGTTTATGGCACAGTTAACCATAATCTCAATCAGTATTACATATCTTAAATCTTTTCAGCAGTAGGCCTACATCATGGACAATATTGACTAGCCAAGTGTACAGTATCACAGTTCTTTCAGTTCTCTAAACATAAAACTAATACAAATCTAAATATGCAACAGAACTTTTGGCATTTGTATTGTTGGAACAAAAGCAAGGAAATATAAATTGGAAATAAAATGCAACCCAGTTTTATTTCAATCACCTATTCTATATCAAAGGTAAGGAATACACAGATTATCGCAATAATGCCTAGACCGTGGAACATTCCTGTACAGCAGTGCCAGGATATTACACCTTGAGGACAATTCCGGTATCTAAAATCTATTTGTTCATTTATTATTGACGCTCTCATTCCTAAGTCCATCTGCTGGCATAGTAATGGTGAAACTTGTAATCAGTGTAAGATGATGCGATAAATTTACTATGTATGCCTTAGATCATACTATCCACACACTGAAAAGACAAATTCAGAGTAATTAGAAATAGATCAGCTCTTCAGGCAGAGATCATAAACCCTATCATTTACTAATAATCATACATACTGCTGATACGTTATGAAGCTGCACCCGTTATACTATTTACAGATGTCATACTTTGATTGCTTCTCATTCTACTCGGAGGGTTTGGCCCTTGCTGTTGACTTGCGCCGTATTCCTCTCCACTTCGATCCTAAAGAATTTGCAAATAAATCATGATTGAATATTTCACTGGATATGTACAATCAATAAAACAATTTTTGGACTTTGAATTTTAAGACATAAGATCATATATTTTCAGCGATTCTTATTTCTAGAATAATGTAAACTAGACAGCACACTGTATAGCTATGATAAAAACTGGTCAACAAAAAGTGCAAAATATTGAAAATATGTGCATGTACATATAACATGTACCGCTACAATATATGGCACATGCACATTATTTTCAATATAAAAACTAACCCAAAACTATTAAGAGACTTCGAACTTGAGAGAATAAAGGAGATATGTCTAACAAAAAAACAAAATTCAGCTTGGTGACAAAAGTAGTGATTATGTACTGTACTGTATCATTCAAGATATGATATCAAGCTAAAAAGTGCATTATATCCAGTAACAATGAACCCTTAACCGGTTTGAAGTCACAACTTAGTGATATTTCCATTTAGTCCAAATCTGCGACATTCTCATTTTCCATTTTCATCTTTGGATTTTTCAAGCGTTATCGACCTCTGCAGACTAGAAACTTGTACTTACGTCTGTTTCAACTTTGCTTGAGAGGACATTGGTTGGCCCAGCTCAGTTTTATCAGAGAAGTGTAAACTTCTGTGGTTTTATGTACGGTACTGACAAATCTTACTCAGCCAGGCCACCCAACGGAATGTCAAGCGAAGTAGAAAGAGGCATTAATATGTCAAAAACTTCCTAATTCATCCAGAAGGACAGTTTAGGTCAAACCGGTTAAGGGGTAAAGCCATTTTCGGCCAGTGTGTTTTATGAAGAAAAATAGAATAATTTTAGGCTTCGGAGGAGCGTGATACATACAAATTATCTTCTTGGATCTAGAATACACACATACAAACAAATTATGACACCAAAATTGTACAGCCATTGAAAAAACAAAATAAAGCTACAACCAAACTAATTAACATAAAAACAAACCACATGCCACAACTTATTTTCATCACAACATCAACAAATGAATACAATGAATTATTTACCAAAACCACGATGAAAATTTAAGTGATGAATGGTTTAAAATTTAAAAAGACATACAGTACACAATGATAAAATTGGCTTACCAATCCAGCCTGTAAAATGGAAAAGAGTTCATTTAATCGTAATCATATGTACAAATGAAAAGAAGTGATTTCTAAGGAAGCTGACAGTGCAAATCATATAATTTTATTTCAAATCAGTTAGATCAAAATTTATGGGAGCATCTTAGGGACATCAGAGAAAAAAATAAAAACGATTTATCGACTTGATTGTTTTCAAAATGATTTATCTGTAACTTCAAAACTTTTTGTTGTTTTGAAAAAAGTTGAAGTTGCCGAAAAATCGTTTTGAAAAAAATAGTCACAGATAAATCTAGGAAGAAAAAATAATGTCACCACAAGGGAATCGTATTGAAATTTTTTTCATGTCCCCTCGATGCTTCCATATAGATTTGCAAGTAATTCTTACGGGAAACGATAATACCGATACTAATACTTTTTAAGTTTGGTACAATGAACATATATAAGGTCCAGTGCTTTAATATTCTATGCTTGTGAGACCATACCTTCGGTTTTAGCGAAGAAGCTCCTAAAGTACATTGGCTCGCATACTGATTCCATCGAAAGCATTTGACTCGTTGCTTTTACTTATTAATGATATGAGTCTGGGACTTCTATATTAGGAATTAGATGTAACAGAATTAGTGGGTTACAAGAAAAGCGCTAGTTTGCAACTAGGTTTACAAGACCCGACACCTACCGTGAATTCTTCCAACTGAAATTATCATCATCAAATGACAAGAAGAAAATAAAGCTTATGTAAAAAATAGTTGAATGGATTTTTCAAAAGTGAAGAAGAATTTTTTAATGAAATAACACTGAAGGTTAAATACAATGTATCTATAACAATCACAGGATTTGGAAACATTAGAAAAAAGCCAATTACCAATAGAAAGGAGGGAAGTAAAGATTTAACAACCAATTTTAGCCACATTTAAAGTACATGTATAAATCATGCATCCCACAACACATAAGAGATAGGCTAGTTAGATTGTTAAGAGATTTAGATATTCATTAGATAAAACCTACCCGCCATTTAACTCCTTCGGTCAATGAGAACGTCATACTACCAACAGGTGCATCTGGTAATTTGGGCAGTTTGAAGTCATGTGTTGGTGCAGGCATAGTCTCAAACATTTCTAGTCTTTTACGTAGAAGTTTCTGACGTTTTGTCACTTATAGAAATCAAAGAAAAGACGATCTCCAATAATCTGAAGCTAGCACGAAATCACCTGAGATATGATTTCCTACTTACATGGTCGCTTATTTGGATCTTCTGGTGGTGTATATTGTTTCTTAAATCCGGCCCAATATGGCAATAACTCTTTAAATACAAGGTACTGGGCTTCATCAAACAGATTCGGTGTAATCTCCTTTCCTTGGGCATAACGCTGAGCAGTTTTGACCATCTTTTGGTGTAGATCAGGAGGTACATCAATCTACATCAAGATGAAATACTGGTAATCAATTTTCAAGATATTTTATCAGATATTCTATAATCAATATTTGAAGATACAAATGTAGAATCTTTCAGCCAGAGTTCTGCTTGCGTTTGCTCATCTAGAATTTTAAATCTTTGTATGAAATATCTCAATTTCTTTTACCTGCAAAGGAGGCGGATAGGCTGAATCCAAAAATGTGTCACTGATCGCCTGTACTTTTTTCCTCATGAGCTCCTCATTAGCAAATTCATGACTGCATTCCTGAAATTGCGAAACAAAGGACATGAATTCATTGAAAATACTTGAAATCATGATCCCATTAATTCAGAAATCCACCTTGAACTTTTGAACTTCTATGTAGAAAATAAGATCTTTGTCCAGCATCGGGAAGCCATCCTCTTCACCCCATCTTTGCAGGTAACGATAATAGAATAGCATATGTAGTGGAAGATGGCCCATCGCAGACTGATTCAGCGATAACAGAAAATCGATTTTATCCTCTTTGGATGGTTGTGCTCGGCCACCAGCCTGGAAAATTGATTCAAAATTTTGATGAAACTCTTATCTTATTTACTTAATGGATAGTTTGAGCATTATATAGATAGTGTAATCACAACAGAAACAGAAAAAGAACAGTATCATCCACTACTAACACCTGAAAGATAACAGTTTATGATTTAATGATAAATAAAAGGTATACTGGTGAATTAAGGTACATCTACATATAAAGCATGTCATATCAGAATCGCTTCTTTGAGGTGGCAAATCATTCTGCATAGTATTTGCATCATATTCTACATACATTTATTAGGTTTGTTAACATCAGCATAATCATAAAATCAATTGTTAGATTATAGTATCTAATAAATAGTATCGATAGAAAATCACAATTACAGGTAGTAATGATACCGTACATACATGTGACGTTTCAGTTGAATTGAAACATAATAATCAAGAATCATACAGAGGTGGTTCCACTGTACCAGATATCAAAGTCTATGGTTAAGGTAAACTTCCTTTCCTGAAACATGACATAAGTTGATGTGAAGGTATATTTGGAATTAAAAAGCTTGTGACGGTCTGTGATTATATAGTAGCTGTGATCGGAGGTGTTCGGCGGGTGAATTCTTGCACAGGATAAGCGTATTTCCATCGCTGTTACCTTCTTTTTCTTCTTTTTCTTTTTCTTACTGCGGGACGTTTCTGCCCCAGATGGCGCGTCCACGACCACGGGTTGATCCTCGGAACCGAGGACGGATTCGGACAGTTTGCTGCCCGATCGGTGCAGGGAGATTTTGCTGTCAGACTTAGAAAGCATCTTAGAATCCCTTTTTACCAGAGCGGGCTGAGATGAACTGAGTAGCGATGAAGAGGCAGATAGGAAAGTTGAATCCTACACCAAATAGATAAAATATCGTATGTAGTAAAAAGACGAAAAAAAATCTACCCCAAAACGCATTTTGTTGGCGTTTAAATTCTTGTTGTACGTGTACCGAAATGTCTTATTAAATGTAGTTGTAGTTGTTGTTTGCTAGAATGAAAATGATTACAACATATTCATAGACCAATTACATATCTAAAAGATCATCTTGTAGATGCGCATCTACCGGTATATCAAAGTTTAAGACTACATCTACTACAATTACTGGACAGTGGGATGATTTCTAAGCTACAGACGTACTAGTGTACAACAAACACACAATGAGTACTGAAAAGAGAAGCAATGACAGGCCTGTCAATTCAAATTAAAAAAAATTTAAAATAACAGTTATATCTACACTAAATCAAAGAATGTGTTAATAGTGGAGCTAAAGTTTATCTAGAGAATGTTTTTCATAATAGGCATGGCAGTGATAGGCCTGTATTTCATAAGCAAAAATTATGTTCAGGTGTAATTTCAGTATAGATTGTGAGACATCACAAACTGGATAGAATATTCAGAATATTTTGCAATGCCTCATAGATCATAGCAGCAATTAACATTAAAGTACAGACAACGTAAACCTACGTATTCACCACCAATCTTTTCTCCTTTCTATGTCAGGAAAGCCAGAAATAAAACGAAATTTCAGTATGAGCACTTGATAGACATGACGTTTCCATTACTAAAGTAATTTGGCAGCTAATAAATGAAAGGTTTTTGTACCACTACTAGAGCTTCATACTTTACCATTGAACTAGAAGAATGATTGTTAGAATTTTCTTAAAACAAGTTAAGACATTGATACATAATGAATATTAGGACACACTCAGCATAGAATTGTGTTAGCTTCCGGGGATGGCAGCTATCGGGAGTACGTAACATGTACCTTAAACATCTCACTGGATGTCATATTTTCAGCTAGTTCATCCAGATCAATACCTATCAGATCTGGATCACCTCGAAAAGTTACCCCAAATAACTGAAAACAGAGGCCATAACGATGAGCCACATATGAAAGATGAGAGTGTTAGCTCAACCAAAAAAGAGTCAATCACAGGAGACTTTTGTCATGTTTGATCGTGGGGTCAAGAATCATTGACTACTCATTAAGGTGGAAATCCACTATCAAACATAAGTGAAGGCCTTCATGACACACAGAGTCAATCAGTGAAATTAATTGAATCCAACACGAATTAGATTTCAAACAAATATATATGTAAAAGCATCCATCAAAATGATTAGTATACATTATTAGTATACACTGTAGAAAAATCACAATATTTCGAAAAGCCACTCATATATTTCAATACCAAAAAAAAGGTCTTGAAGATATACCAATTTCAATTAATTTTCAAGAAAACTTATTGATCAAAACTTGAGATGATAATAAATATGAAGTCTTTCTCCTACCTTTCTCATGCGTCGATTTTTGCCACCGGCTTTCAAATCAGTGTCACCGAGTTTCATGGCGAGTTCACTCGCAGATAGATGAGCAATGTCTTCAGCTGTGATTCCCATTTGTTCAACTTGTGTCTGAAATGAACAAAAGATCTAGATCATTTGTGCACAGAAATGTCCAAACCCGAAAAATTACTTTGCACGGATGCTTGAAATACCGGGTATATAGGAAGTGAGGGGTGACAATTGGAAAAACCACCAACAAAATTGCAACAACTTTTCAGCATCTTAATCAAACAACAAAATGTACCGGGTACCAATATCTATTCACAAAAACATGTATCACAACATATAAGAAATAAGAAAAACTATATCAAGTACATTAATGTGATAATTGTGTACATGTGCATCACATAGAAACACCTTTCTTTTATGAATTCTGATTTTCTGCAAACTCTTCCCTTCCTAAATGGAGGATTAAGAAAATAAACTTTGACCAATGACTACATGACTGTAAACTGCACATCACGCTATAGTGTGGAAATTTGATATTCTAGACATGAATGTTGCAGTGTCTCTTACCTGCCAAAACTCTTTGAATGCATCTTCAATGAGTGGTAGAATAAAGCTGTGAGTTTCTCGTAAAGTTGGTGACCTAGGTCTTTCCTTCTCTACACCGAGTCGTGCCGTAATTCGGTCAGTTAACGTTACAGCTTTTTTACTTTTGGGGTCGAAATACGTCCTAATTATCAAATCGATACAGAAATATATGAATATACCAGGTAGATAAGAAGTTCACACACTACATTGACAATGTTAGGTCATATTAGATTAGGGGTCCATGGACACCATGCCCACTGAGGAAGCGGGCTAACAACAAAAGTGTGATATATAAGTAAAGAAGTGAAATATCAAAGATTCATGCATCTTTAAACAACTTAGTTTATCAGTGGTCAGAATCTATAACGATATTTTTACTTACTCTGGTTGTAAAGCAGGTGAAGGACTAAGACAGAATGATATAGTTTGATACATCATACTAAATGCATGGGGTCTAATATTAGTTTTATCATTAATTCAGTAAATTATCCTTTGAAAATATTAATACATGTACCTATTTAGTGTGATGAACTTACTTAAAGATTAATGTTGCTTGAACATCCTTCTTGTGTTTGGCACCCACACCATTGATCACTTGGTAATTATGCAGCTCGTGGAATAAATTGATCATATTCACTAGATCTTTCCTTTCTTGTTGATCACTCAAGTATTTCTTAAAAATCGCCATTAGACTAAATAGAAATTTCAAAATACATAACCGTAACTGAAATTTCAATAGCCTGCGATACCTATTTGAAATATGCATTGTACATACCCTTTATTTTTTGACATATTTACAAATGTTACAGGCTTTTTTTGTTTGTTCGCTCCGTCACCTTCCTCGTTCCCATCGACTTCGGCATAATAGTCCGGTTCACCTTTACCTTCTTCCTCATTCTCGACTTCTTCGATCTGCAAGATTGAAAACATCGAGTCAAAATTCCAGACTAATACTATTGTATAAACTTCACTTTCTTTGCTTACAGTTTCTGGTTTGTTTTTGGCCAATTTCATTTCTTTTAATCGCTGTCTCGCAGCTCTCACAGCTTTCCTTCTTTCTTTCTCCATAATGCGTCTCTTTTCGATAGCTTTCTTCCTTCGTAATTCTCTCTCTGTAGAGTCGATGCTTTCTTGAGCTGACATTAACATAGCTCTATTAGAATTTGTCATTCTGTAAATATGAAATTGATTAAAAAGATTCATTTGTTGGTCTACATTTAAACTTAAAATCTTCCATTCAAATCCTGCATTCAGTATACCTTTTGATAGGTCTTCGCACAATGATCCTCCCATCTTGGACAAATACTTCTATATCATCTGCGGTACCAGGAGGTCCTTGTGTATCACGATGACTAACTGAACACCTGGAATATTCAATCATTCTAGACTATCAGCATAGGCCCCCGAGTCGCTAGCATCTTTCAGGCAGAGAATTTGTATGTACTTACTCGAGAAACGTTTTCAGGTCCTCTTTTAAATAACGTATCCAGGATTGCTCCAACAAATCAACTGCATGGTTTTTGGCGGAATCAAATAACGTAGCGGAAACAAAATCTTTGGTATTAATGAGAATGCTGTAGATATTGTTTCTTTCAGCTTCAGTAGCACCTAAAAAAAGAATATTGTCATGTATCAACTAAACTAGTGTTTCATCGATACCATGCGCACTTGGTGAAATTCTCGACAATCTGAACAAATACAGTTATCAATAAACTTGAAATTCACCACAATAACAGAACTTGTCATGAGTTACAATTTTGCAATTGATCGTGATTAGAAAATACGCTTAGTACCAATATTTCTGGAAATACCATGTGTTATTCATACATATAAAGAAACCAATGACCTTCAAAGTCACCATATTCAAAGAGCATGTCATTTGATAACAATTTTGCAATTGGTTGTAGTAACAAAATATAAGACTGAATTACATTGCATTACTGGTAATACACTTCCATCAATTCATGTCTTACCGATATTGAATATACTGTCACTAGCGATGTATTTGTTGTAGATATCCCAGGCATGAACCATTCTCAACAGGCGATCTGCAGACCGATCTTCTGCCATACCATACTCAGTTACATCTTGCCAAAACATCATATTCGAGAGGAGTTGCATATCTTTGCTGATATAGATAATGGAAAGATATTATCAATCAACAATCAGCAAAGCCATTGAATTCATGTGTGACAAGATTACATACATTTTCTCTAGGTAGGAATTAAACGGGCCGCCAGCTGCTTTATCAGAAGTAAGTGCCAGCACCAAAATCTCCTGAATTGTCCTAGAAAAAGCAAGTTAACAGGTAAGTGAAATAAAAGAAGTTCTTCAAAAATTGTAACGTGTAATGAATGTTCTTTACCTTGTTGGAGTGATAACTTGAGTTTCATAATCTTCCTTACTTTTCCTCTTAGCTGACTTGATACGACTATCTAACTTTCGTCCAGCTTGACTGATGAAATCCCATTTCATTGTTTTAACAATGCTCAGTATATCATCCGGTTTCACAGGTATGGAATTCACAAGGGAAATCGATGGAAACAGTACTGACAGACGACTTTCAGGCCTTGATTTATCCATATCGTTTTCTAAGTAAAGCCTGAGAAAGAAGAACATAACGATTTAGTCTATAATGAACTTGATTTGCAGTTGAATATTTCATGGGGCTGTTCATTCGTAGGGCAAAATATCTCTTGTTACAACTTTGGTTTACGGTTTATCCTGCAGATAATTCTAATTTTGTCAAAAAGGACCCGAAGATGTTATGGTATGTGTGAAATGAATATTATACCCTAGAAACCTACCCAAAACCATCAACTCTTCCTTTGTGTATTATGAATCTTGGTACCCAATATGCCCGTAGTCTTCGTAGTACATCGTATTGAGTTCGAATGAATATTGTGTGACTCAAATTTGCGTTGGAGGCAGCTTTCAACATCTGTTCCTGAGCATCGTTCGTAAAATTCAAACGATATCTATCTTTGATATCCCTGAATTTAAAATCATTGATTGAAATATATCAGGAAATAAATGGTTACTAACATACGATATACTCTTGAACTGTATAGTAACTAATAGTTACCTGAACAATCTATTTCTTGTAGCGACATTTCGAATTTCATCAAAATCTTCCATTGAGTCTTTATAGAACTCGCAATCCAACCAGTAATCCGCCATCTTTTTTCCAGCTGTTCCAGAGAGGAAGTTGAAAAATTCTCTCAGCCCAACAGCCTAACACGAAGTAAGAAATCAAGGAATCAATGAAATAAACGGGGAATTGTCATTTCTGTACCAGGGACTTACAGAACCAAGTGCCTCTTCTTTCATTTGCTGATAAGTCATTTGATGTTTGCCTTCCAGGTTTTTCATGGCTTCCTCTGTTTGCTCCTCATTAGCAGCAGCATCTTCTCCAAACGAGACGTATGCTTGATCATTGTCAAGTTCATCTTCGCCAAACAGAAAGTCAAAGTCTTTGTATGGTGGTTGCTTTTGAAATTCTTCATAGTTGACTGGCGCAGATAGAGCCCTAACATGAAAATAGAACACTCAATGTGGTAAAAAGATTCACAGAGGCACATTAGAGTCTTGAATAGGTTAAACATTTACCTATGAGGTTCTTGTTGGAATTTAACTGATGTAGTGTCTCCAGAAGCTTTTGGTCGTTTGGTTTTGAAGTGTGACTTTTCAAGGCTACTAGAGGTATCTGAATTTACTGAATTAAGACAACAGACCATTAATAGATTGTTTTGGAATGAATATACTTTTGATTAGTTCATCTATCTTTACTTACAAGAATCTTCGTGAATCGACACTAATGTTTCGTGGCGACTGAATGTAACATCTTTTGATTCTTTACTGTTTTGACTGAGACCATTACTATATGGAGAATCGCCCATTCCCAGCTGCAGTTGTGTGTTGTGCCTATCAAAACAATACAATAAGTATATGAGATTCATAGTTCAGGTATAGATTCAATATGAGGATAGAGGGTAAGCGGCTTACCATTTAATAAGATTCGTTTTCTTTGATTCAGTCAAACCAGTTGGCATACTGCCCTGGCTGTAACCCTGCTCTGTTGTAGTAGTGGTAGATGTGAATCCAGTTGAGGTGTAATTACTGGAAAACTCTGGAGACAAACATTTCCAGTTCATTAAGCAAGGCAATCTAATTTTCAAGTATACCAGGTAGACAATTTAACCGGGCAATTAAACTGTTAAGATGAGAATACAAGCTATTTCTAAATGCCAAAACCAAACTGTTTAAAAACAAAAGAAAAGCTTGTTTACTTGTATCAAACTTTAGACCAGCGATGGACATATTCACATAATTTTTGCAAGCTTTATACTTTTTCACATAAGTTAATTAAATATGATCCATACTTTTGCTTCATGAAACAAGTTCTGAGCCTGTCCTCGAAACTTACCCCCTTGTAGGATGGGCAAACTCAGTGCTCGACTTCCAGGTCTTTGATATCTGAAGAGTTCCGCGCGATAGTCGCTCCATGAAAATTCATCGGCATCATGGGCTGCGCTGTTACTGAGACTGGACAGGTAACTACCCGTCTGTCTGCTGTAGCCTCTTATATTACGGCTGCTACCCCTACTGGCCGAATACCGATCATCCAGCGGTCGCAGCAATAGTTTACTCAGTTTGAATTCCCGAAATAATTTCGTTCTGAGAAATAAAACACAAGAAAAATTGACTTTAGTTACATGCATTTATATACTGGACCTTCCTGGGGACTAAGCTAACATTTTCATAAGGCAGAATTCATCAAAAAGGAAATAGGGTACTGTATGTCGTATCTGAGCAGCTAGAGGCCCCCAGTAATATTCAGGGGTCAATATGGATGCTGTGACAAGGCCGATGATTTAAAGCACGTCGCGCTGATTGCCAACATTTTGTGCTGATAAATAATTCAACCACAAACTGAAATAATCGGCATATCGCATGTCTCCGGTGATAAAACTAATCAACTACCGGGTACAGCTTAAATCTAATGAATAATACAATACTGTTATATAAATCTGAATCTAGTTTTAAAAATCGAACGCTGTTTATTTTCTCTTACTTCATAAACAGAGGTAATCGCTCGTCTTTAGCCCATTCTAACTGCTGCTCTCGCTCGTCATCAGTCGCGCCATATAAAGGCGTCGTCATGCGACTTTGCGCTGATCCCGTTAGACTGTACGTCGTTCCCGGCACATTGCGGAAGTTTCCGGCCAGTCTGTCATACTGCAGAGGTTGTGGAAACGCCTAAAGAGAACGAACAGAACAAAAATCTTTGGCTATGAAAGAATTGCAGGAAAAATTTTTAGGAGACACTATAACTTGTTTCTTCCAACTACTTACAGGCAGTGCTAGAAATGCATTGAAATAATCCAGAAAAAGGTCGTCATAGGCTAATAAATCCTCAAGATTTTCTCCTGTTATGTCTAAACCTATAAGTGAAAGAATATTCTTTACCGATTTCAAATTGTCTCAATCGTTTAGCTCCATAGCAAAATGCATAAGTGTATATCTTAGGCCGACACTTTTTAATCAATAGATTTTCGATGCAAACATGGAAATATGATTTCAAAAGATTGACCCGAGACATACAATGCTAAACAGACAAAATTGCAAGGTGTTAAACATTCTGAAATAACAAGTCACAATAAAATACTCCACAAACTGCTTTAAAAGATTTTACCGGGGAAACAGACCTTTCATTGTATTCTTTGTGTCGGCACTTCTATTAGAGGAAACGTATTCTTTCTAACATTTTACACCATTACTCCGCGATACAAGCAATCGTCTCTGGTATCCTTAAACTGAAATCATATCCACTTATAATAGTCACTACACGTATGCAGTAGGCCTAACATGTTTACATGCTTCACAATCAGCACTGAGGAGAGGTTTAGTCAGCGGCAATGCTGTAGACATGGTGTAGTGATCTGCAAGTGGGATGTCACACAACAAAAATTTCCAATATTCGATAACTTGATTTTCATTACTAGGCTCACTAGAATTTCTAATCGTTGAGTTAGGTTGTTTTGCAAGTGGTTAGCTTTTACTTAGTTTAGTAGGCATCGTTTCATATTGTATGTTTGTTAATATTTGTCACTTTATAGATATTATATTGTATCTCTTTACCAGTATTGTTTTATTGTTGATGCTTGCTTGTTTATTTACAACCATATACTTTTGATTTATGATGAATAAAATGAATTTGAATTATCCTACCTCCTCAAGGACATATGTCATTTAACATTCAAGACATGTAAAACTGAGGTTGCTTACATTGGGTGCGATGATTACCAAGAGACGGTGCCGACATTGTGAACTTAATTGTGTGCTTAATCTAGTCGATGTAGAGACATTAATTCGTGAACAAACAGTTATATACTGTGCCACAGCACGTGCACTTTGTTTACATTGTCTATGACAGTTGCTAAGTATTAAATCGTAAACGGCAGCGCCAGAACATGGTTTAGTAAGGTCGAGTCCCAAATATTTTGAACTATTTGATTTTTCGAATTCTCTCCTTAAAAATGTCAGCGATTTTTTCCGCGTATGATATTTTTCAGTATATCTAAAAAGTCTGGATAGTATCAGTAAATTGCATTTTTGCAGAATTAAATCATTTATACCAACAGCGCACCGGCTTCCGCATCACCGTTAGTTATCTAATTGTTGTTCCAAGGAAACTCTCACGGTGACTATAATAATACATATACATCCAACTTGTGTTTGTAGCATTCTATTTGGAGAGACCTTTAGGCGCGGCTTTTGGCAAAGAACTAGACTCGGCTTAAATCAATTGAATGCTACGTATTACGTAAATACGACCGAGAATTACTGTTCACAATACTAAACGTTTTGCTAACTACTTTTCCTAGCATTTCCTGGAATGTTTTTACCGCAGCTCCGAAAACTAAATTAAATGCACATTCTCAACCTATTAGTGAATTCAGAACCATTTACTTGCAATAGTTTCTTGTTCTTATTAGATAAATAAGTTTTTAAAGTGGCATCATAATTGCAAACAAAAATATGGACTCTAAACAACGCTCGTGATATACATCAACTCTTAATAATTAGCACGCTTTCAATTGTTTGTGTTGGGTGGGGCTATTGTGTTGTGCGGCACCATCTGCAGATCTGAGCGCTCGACACACTGAGTCGTGTAAAGCCATTCCGTCGAAACAACCTCCCCAGTTGAAGCGAGCAGCATATCGGGGGTGGGAAACAAAGAACGGCGTGTATACCTAAATCATGGGACTATTGTTCTGGAGTTCGTGTTTACTGCTGCAATATATATTAGAGGTCTGGTAAAACTTCGGCCACAAGGTAATTCATTCATCGTTAGGTAAATTTTGATATTTACGAAAGGGTTTTCTCTACGGTGTTCAGCGATAGAAGCTGTCATTGGCTTGCCCACTATCAACACCAGGTAAACAAAGGTCAGATATAAATATCAGCTGATTAGTAAGAATGTATTTATTCATATCAGTAATTATAAACACCATTCTTTTCGATTTTGCGCGACTAAGGTATTTAATCATAACAAATGTCTACAGAAGGACAAAATGTCTTCTCTTTCTTCGAGGGAACTACAACAACAAACAACGACGACGATGGACTCTACAGCGAAGGAAACGCTCAATAGCTTAATACTCCTCATTGCTGCTTTCAACTCCATCTTCATCACCGGTGGGATTCCTTATTCTATCGGCACCTATACCGTCGAATGGTTGAATGCTTTTAAGAATGGCAGCGGAGTCACTGCTTGGTTGGGATCCGTCAATTTGGCAGTTATGCTTTGTAGTGGTAAGTTGGCTTATCTATAGTGTAATGTAATCAACGTAGTCTTCTGAAAATTTGATCGCCACGAAGCCACGAATGCATTTTCGTTCGAGAAGTTCGTTTCAACATATATACAGTGTAAACCATGCATAAGTCGGATCATTTGGAACCAGTAGAAAAGAGCCGACTTACAAAAAATGACACAAGTCGGATTTTCCACTTTTTTTATAGTGAAAAGTCCGGCCATGGAAAACGTATATAAATTAAATGAAAAATACAGCAATGAAAATGAATGTAACTCGCGTGTTTATTTAACTACTTGTATATACGTGGATACTTCACCCATGAATTAATTCGTAACACGATAGAGGAAATATTCCGATCAATTTGAATACAATGTTGCAACCAATTACAATTACTCCGTGGTTTGAACTAATCCCAGCAACGTATTGCATTCAAGATGTTTTTAAGACGTGTTACTCGAATTATAAAATGTATACAACGAATATATACACACGGTGAAAAGCGGAAATTTTATAACAGATTGGAAGTATGAAATAGTAATAACTCAAAGGTTTACAGGATTATAACTCGTAGCTTTGAAAATATCAGCCGTTTTGACAATTATCGATGATCATGCTACTGTTTATTTTCCCATGAATATGATTTTTTTAAAATGATAATAATAACTTACCACCACACAAAAAACCTTCGTGAAAAGTTGGACACTATCACATTTCTAACTTCGATGTTTTAGGGCCGCTCTCTGGTATGATGGTAAACAAATGGGGATTCAAAAGAGTTATATTTGTTGCCGGACTGCTTTCGTCTGGCGGAATCGTTGCGTCAGCCTTTGCGACCAATGTTTACGTTCTCATCGTAACTTACGGACTTATCACAGGTAAGAAACAGAAAAAAACGAAGTCATCTCCAAATCTATTAATTTCACGAATTATGTTTTTTATACGCAGGATTTTACCTGTCAAAGGACATATTGTTCAGTTCCATGGGTTAATACAACGAGACGGATCGTAATAAAGTAGTACTTTAAAGGTTAACTAGCTCATTCGAAGTACGAGCTTTCGCCACTAGTGTAGTAGCTTCATCGGGCGAACGAGTCACCTGATGAAGCTACTATGCACTAGTACCAAAAACTCGTGTTGTCAAACAAACTAGTTAACCTATTAAGTACGATCCGTCTCGTTGTATTTATTCTACACTATGTTAATACGGCCCCTCCACGAATCTTTATTAGTTCCATGGGTTAAGTGAATGTATATATATATCTCATTAAGTCATTTTGTAGGGCTAGGATTTGGTATGGCTCATGTGCCGACGATAGCAGTGATGGCTCAAAGTTTCAACAGAATGCGAACAGTTATGATGGCAATATGCATGTCCGCTACGAGTCTAGGAATGTTCATTTTGCCGATATTTGTCAACTTTACCGTAAACGTATATGGCTGGAGGGGTTCGATCCTGATATTAGGCGGCTTTGCGTTGCATTTATCTATCTCGGGTTTATTGATCGATCCTTCAATCGCGAGTTCCGCATTGTCGCAAAACGCCACCAAACGACCACACATCGACCAGGTCGAAGAAATTATCGGATCGATAACGAGCTTGAATCTGAAACCGGTCAAACCAAGAAACAAAATCATTCGGCTCGGAATGTTTAAACACAGAACCTTTGTCCTTCTTATGTTCCATGCATTTTTTGTGTCCTGCGGATACTTAATTGCCTACATACACTTGTCAGCGGCCGCGATTGATATTTACCAATTGGACAACGAAAAAGCGCGTTACATCATTTCAGCGATCGGCGTATCGAATCTCTTGGGCCGGGTTGTCCAAGGCGCGATAACGCATCACCCGAAAGTAGAAACGTTAGAATTGTATATGGTAGTTACATTTCTAGCCGGGGTCTTTCTCGTCATATTCCCCTTCATGGGCAACTATACGGGACTTATGGCGGCAACCTGTGGAATCGGATTTAGTTTTGCGGCTTATGGTTGTTATCTGCCTTGTGTAATCGCTGAATTGTTGGAAACGGAATATATAGCCGCTGCTTGTGGATACATTATGTTCTCGTGTGGAATCGGATTCCTTATCGGGCCACCTGTCGCCGGTATGACAAATATATTGTTAAACTAAATCTAAACGCATTGCTTATCAAAGAGGGGTGCAGCGGGGATTTCTGTTTCTGTTTGAAAATGTGCATTCCGAAATCGTTTTGGAAAAATCCTTAAATCAATGGCAAGGGGCGGATCCAGGAGGACTTGTTTGCAAGTCAATCGAGTGCTCTATTTCATTTCGTCAATAAAGATAATCGGTGCATTTCAGTGTGGGAGTGCGCCTAATATTGCCTTTCTCGACATCAAAATGTTTGGAATGTGTCAAGTCCTTCAAAATTTGCCTCTGGATCCTCCCCCGAATAAAAACTATTTTGCTCATCGCGACTGCTCATCGTGCAGTTCTCCTTTCTTTTCAGGCATGCTCTACGACTATACTGGAAGTTATGCCAATTCGTTATATTTGGGCGCGGGGTTCGTTTTTCTGGGTATCGTTGTTACATTACCTCATTGGCTCGTGATCTGGTCGGACGCCTGCTGTGCAAAACGTGACGTCACGACGACGCCGGCGAAATCGAACTATGTTTCAACAGACGATGACGACGTCGAGCAATGCAACGAAACTGACTCCTGTCTCGACAGAAGCGAAAATAAGGAGGCTGCCAATGGATATGATCGTCAGCCGACAGAGGATGAATCACCTCTTCCCCAATTAGAACTACGAGTTGTACGTTGTCATATGCTCGTCCACAATTAAGCCCCAAATAGCCTTGAAATCGTTATAGTCATAATCCTAGTACATACATACTTCTGCCCTTTAAATATATAATTATCTAGATAAGTATCAATCTTTCAATTGCACTCTTATCAAGGAAAATTATCGTTTTTGGTCTAGCCACCATTTTTTATTGCGTTGAAATATATTTTCAGAACAAATGAATCATTTGCAGCGACACGGAATGAGTAAGATGTTGATAAATCTCTACGAACTAATCTTCAAGTAAAAGAAGATAATGTAATTCACGCGTGAACTCAAATGCAAAGCGTCTTTGCATCGATGGTTGTGCCAATAACTCTGTCTCCTGCGATCCGGCGAAGAAACATAGACGATGTCTTTCAAGCGACGTGATGAGAACCAAACTTCAAGTTTTCATCTATGAAAAGTATTATATGTGTTTTAACATAAAAAACGGGTCAGAAATATATTGAAATAATGCATATTGCATCGAACATTATTATAGAAACTTAAATGTTTATGTTCCGCTGAGTCATTTATATTATATATGGCCAGAAATATATATACATATATAGTCACTTTAAAATAAATCATTGGTTTTTTTCATTATTTTTCGTGTGTATGTTCCCAAGAAGGGCAGCCAGTATTATTATGTAAAGGTAACGTCAAAAAGCGAAAAATATTCTTTCAGCCACCGACGATGTTTCTAACTTCTTGCAATCATTTAACCATCGACGATCCTAACATTTTATACCGATCAAAGTTGTGAAAAATGCGAAAGTTTTGTAGAAAATAATCCGGATTTATTTCACTAACGTCTCCTGATGAAGAAATGCCCATTTCGTACATGTGTTTATAATTCATCAGGTCTTGATTAAGTTATATATATATATATATACAATTGACGTTTGTTTGTTCAATATGTTTGAGTTTTAATTGTGAAAAGACAAAGAAAATTCAACACTGAAATCTGTACACAACAAATATAACGTATACTTTGGGTGTTCTTGGAAGTAACACATTAAAGTCTTAGATGTAATCGCCTTTGCTAATGTAGACCACATAACGGTGATCGCCTGATGGCCTATTACTCAATAAAAGCCTAGCGCCGCCTAGATTCAAACCGAAAATCGAAATATGTGACCATATTCACGTACACATGTAGGTCGAAGGTATATATTAGCCAACGTTAGAGAACAGACTTATAATTTCACGGACATATTTATAGGTCCAATGTTATATTGATAAATGGAGATAATGTCGACACAAAGTGATATACTCGTGCTCCAGATTTCACGACATCAAGTCTTAACACTAGCAAATCGATGTCACAACCACGATAAGTGTATGCGTAATGCTGTCCAGTCTTAAGAGGCCGTGACCAATTCATATTATACCACAAACATTTCCGTATTAAGGAGACCATGGTTTGATAAGATAGTAGCTTTCATAAATTCCTTCAGTCTTCATCGTTCATAGGGCTGTCTGAAAAGGAAAAGAGAAGATCATACGTCACAACCAGTAATAACAAGACACGACTATCAGACATCGCAACAACGACCAATCCATTTAAGTTGAACTTTTTTACGATGATATCGATGATTGGCGCGGGACATAATGTCTAGTTTTAGCTTTTATCAACCTGTCAAATTAACGGCAATCAATACAGATATCATGTTTGAACGATTTCAAAGGACGACAGTCTATTCAAGTGTACATGTATGTAGTCATGGGATTCGGCCACCTGGCAATGTTATTGAAAATGCATTTTGCGACGGCATCGATCACGTCATATACCGTATATTTTCATGTTTTTACATGTATCTAAATTACACGAGATAGACCGTTACCATGGCGTCGTCTGCATATACGTTGTAATAATGGAATTTGCAGTTTTTTTTTCAACAAAATCAAATAAATGCAAAATCAAACGTGAACTCATAATTGCGCTCAAAACAGCAAACAGAAACGTTAGTATTATTATTATCATAAAGTTGACGGCGAAAAAAAGCAAAAAAAAGTATTGAATATTTGAGGTAAACCAGTTCCAAATGTCAAGAAGCTACGTATACGAAATGTTTGATAAGAGCTAGAAAATTATCAACCACAAAGAAAGATTAAAGTCTTGAAAAAACCAATCATTGACCTTTTGGAGGCATGTCAGTAGAGATTAGAGTTTCCCGTTTTAATGAGCTCCAATTTTGAGAGTGTACTACACATTAGAACCGAAATAGAGGATAGAAAAACAGAATATTCCCTCGATGATGGCTTTTACGTCTGGACTAAGCCAGCGTCCAGTCAGCTGATGCGGAAACAAAAAGCTGCAGCGACGGCAATTCGATATCCAGTTTGAATGCAAAACAGCTAATCGTGTCTCAAACGCTGTGTGTTATTTGTTAAACTGGAAATACAGGCCCCTTTTTTATGAAGCGGTGATGAAGAGAATGTCATTTAACGCCTTAACAGTGTTTCTGTGCGCAGATTCGAAGTTGAGAAAAGTAATGATCGATTTTGAAAGTTTCCGATGCCCGTCTAAATCACATTAAACATTAATGCCTTTCTCAAATAGAACAGGTTATCATCATAAAATTGGTTCATAATGTTAAATCACTTCAAGCCAAACGAACAAATTTGATTTAATTGACATGCACGGACGTCAACCAATTAATTAGATGCACAGTTGATGTCGATAACAGTCCAGTATTTAACAGTCTGAATGTATTTGAATTCGACCGACCATTTCAGCGCGTAGTGAATGTATTGATTATGCATATTATGAGATTTAGTTCAAATTGCAGGATATTCCAAGTTACCCCGCCGAACCACTTGTCGGTACGCAGTTGCGAAAAGCGTTAAAACGTTTAGCCATTTCCGACAAAAAACCAAAATGTATAGCACCCTACAGAGCTAGTTTTGCGAATGCTGTTATTAAGAATATTTGAAAAACCACACCCGCAGAGATAGAAACTGCAATGTTTCAGCTACTCGCAGGCTATATTCGTACAATATTTCGATGGAGTCATTCAGGGCATATATGCATTCATCACAAAAACACCCACGTAAGACTGGTCTTATTTGTTTATCTTATTTACACGACTGTACGACCGGCACCTAAAGCAATAAAGCAATGCGTACAGTTCTTACATATCAGACTAATACTTGGTTGTTGTAGCAGTCGTTTGTGAAAACTCGGAAACTGCAAGAACACACATCTCCATCTTTTAATCAACTTAGTTAACATAAGATAAGATAAATGCACCCAATTATATTCATAAATTAAGTAGAATATGTATATACAACATTCTTTGAGAAATTGTGCCTGAGTAACTCACCATGGAGGCGAATTCGAGTTACGTCGTTCGGCTTTATGTCCGTTTGAGTGCATTCCAGATGAGGCCATAGCTCTGGCGTACTGTTGGTGATCCTGGGCGTACATTAGCGACCCTCTTCTCATAGGAGGCGGCCCGTGAGGTGCGTATTTGCGACCGTCCTTGTTTTGTTTGTCAGTTCTGAACATCTTGTTGCGTTCTTTTTGCTTGGAGATCTGCTTGGCGGTCATGTGAGATCCGTGCGCTCGCGGTTTGAAACAAACGCTCAGTAAAGCCCCCATGGTTCACATCTGTAATTAAGGTAGCGATATTAATTTCAGAAGTCAGCCTGTCGCCCACTGAATTTTATGGCTTCGACTTAATCTGAATATCGAAGCCGTTCCAACCTTCCGAAACGTTAATTAATTGCATCCGTTCTGGCGATGCATTATTGGTTTTCAAGAGGCACGACATGTGTATTCGTCCACACGATGTCGTTGCATCTCAGTCATCACGCGTATAGACGCTAATTTTACCCAATGCGCCGTAAATGACCCAGAACATCGATTAGAATTTTATTCTCACGAAGCTTATAAGTCGAAAGGGTCACTTCAACACCGTTGCAGTCATAATTAAACTAAATGCGACGAATAAAACGACCCGATTATTGTCCGTAGTTTTAAGAGATAAGTCGTTTTGAAATTAACGTTTTAGGATTAACGACGTGAAAAGCTATCGGACCGGACAACAGGTGCATTTCCGCACACCGTAGTCATGGTTACTGCAGTAGAAAGCATCAGCAGGTAGCAACTTCGGCAGGGTTTCGCTGGTATAACTATTGAAATGTAAATTATTTTACGCTCGGTCGCATCCTCGTAAGTTGACACGATGCTTGTCGGAATGCATTTTTGACTTTCCGTTCCAAGAAAATCAAGTCAAAAGGTTATGAACTGCATAGTTGCACCGCAACTGTGCGTTAGTCATTACAAGTAGAATTTATTGGCAGGTCGTTGCTCGAAATGAAGAGGCCTCTGGGAACAAGAGAAGTTGGATTTCGACGTCGTTAAAGTATATCATGATATCACAATCTTTTAGCATAGGGTACACATCTTAATGGCCACAGCAACCACTGATGAATTGCTGATACACACATCACCGGGAGATCGGCTTTCAAAAGCAATTACGGGGACGCCGGAAGAATTATGAATCTAATGGCAGACGCGTTTGAAATGCCATTCTTTTCAGTCGAATCTTGAAAAAATGTTGAATATCAACAAAATGAAATAACGAAAGTACCATAACCGCAAAATTACCAAGGCAACCGACAGACAGGTTTAGCTAGTTTATCCAAATCAGCGAAATATGGTTGAATAGCAAGGATAATTTTACATTCACCTTTCCGTACGCGTTATGTAGAATGTCTTTTCTCGTTTTTCCGATCGTGAATCAGTGAAACAGGATGAAAAAAGAGGATTTATAATCATGGATACAATCCATTTGGATGGCAAGCGCGCATCCGTGATCGAGGAGCGCTGGGCAGCGAGAAACTGAGTACACACAACAACGGTGCTTTTATTATGATTTAGCCTGAGGATGTTTTTCCTCGAAACGCGACATTTCATTAACTGCGCGAAAAGCAGATGATTGGAACTGATGCAGTCAAACCAAATATCTTACGACAAAGTCAAGCATATTGGTAAAAGGCATAGATTAATGAGAAGAGCTTTCGTGGATTATTCCATTTATTGAATCAAATCATTTTGTATATCGTAGGATACTTTAAAGAATAACCCCTGTTTCGCTCCCGGCTGGTGCGGCGGGTTCGCAAGGGACACCAAAAAAAACCAAATCAAACGAAACCTACCGATTAGATAAATAACACGGGCAATCTCTATTTTAAGGTAAAACAAAAAAAACTTACCACTTCTTTATTGCCCGCGTACAAATATTCTTTGACAAGTTAGCGAAAATTCAATATGAGATTTGCTCCGAAATTCCCAATATTTCCCAGCTGAATTTCGGTTCCGTATGACTATTGTATTTATGTCGCATATCGCATACGTACTTCCACACATCGTCTCATTAATGATTTTGGCCTCTTCAAATATCAATATGTGCTAATTGTATAACGCTTAAAGCCAGAGGGATTGCAGTGGCCGTCGTACCTTATAATTCATGAATTCCTCGTTGAACTAGTCTGTGTTCAACTGCGTCTAACGCTCGAGAGAGGATAACAAACCTACCTTACGATCGTTGAAAATTCGAAAGAACAAGATAAAACTGAATCCGTATAAACAAACAAGAGGCAGCTGGCGAAATGCAGCAGGCAATTTCCTTTCTCGTGCTAAGATCCGGGTGGAATACGGCTCCGAAAAAAGAGAACATCATCAAAATTACCATTTAGGACCCACTGCTCATTAGAGTTCGTTTATATTCAAGGGAAAGACCTAGCCGTCTTCCGTACGTACGGCAATAACTACTAGCAAGGTTGCCACATTATGTCCTAATTGATTTGCCCTTGTTAGAATTCTAACCTGCTTTACAATAAAAATTATCTACCCTGCAATTTTGCTAAATTATCTTGAAGAACGCGGCGGCGTCTTGGGGTCCATTATATACGATCTAAAAGATTTGAGAAAAAATCCCACTTTTGTTCGGTGATAACTATTTTGGTATTCCTTTCACGCTCCATTTTATATTCATTCAAAGGAAACGATTTTCCGTTTTGTATGAAAATCGAAATCTGCATATAACGAAAATCTTATCAAAATCTAAAACTTCGAGGTAATTTCAAGGTGATTTTTTTGTCAAATATGAAACATCAAGGAAATTAGTTCAGTTGTTACATCCTAATTTGAGTAACCCTGATGAGGCGTCATCATTCAAAATACAGGTTAAGATATTGAGGTTCACGGCAGGCGGCGGTGTACAAATCAAGCCCTCAGACGATGTGACGTGTTTTTCTAATTAAATTGACATCAGGTAATTGCGATATACGCGTCGAATCGACGATGATTCAATTGTCGAACGCAATTTACTCAGTCGGGAAATGATATATATCGAATTACTTTGTCCGTGTAAAAAGCGGCAATCGATTCGACAATGTGCGAGAGTAAACCCCTGTTAGAGATCTTAATGCGTAGAAATTTATCGCAACCAGCGCTTTAAAATGGCGGTTGTAAACGTGCTATTCGTCGTCACATTTACGATTTCCTTTTTAGTAATCGTTAACGGTGATCGATCGCCTCTAAAGATGAACTTCTCCAAAAAATAAGCTAACAGGCAATCTCATGGGATCTACTAACAACTGTACTGGTGGCTGCCAAAATTCGAACTCTCTTCTCTCTACTCGTTTTCCAACTTAACTACTCTCTCCCTCTACCAAGTTTCAACCACGTAATCTCTCCCTACCAAATTTAGTATGGTTTCTACAGAATCTGCAACCTCCATCAACCACTCTCCGACTAGAAATATATTTCCAACCACCAACACTACATACCAAGTTTCTGAATCATGTTTTCTGAATTATTCCCTTAGACTAAGCTATCAACATTAAATTTTTTTTTTCTTCGTTTAAACCAACTGTTCACATTAAATCATTATTTTTATTTGTTATTTGTTTCCCCAGACGTTATTAATATTTATATCATTATTTGATTAACCCTAGTCAACTATCAACGGCTAAAACAGTTAGCGAGAATTCAGCGAACAGGGACGGCGTACGATACGCTTCTTGTGATTGAATAGACAGGTTACAGCCGCGACCGACCGAAGCTCAACCAAGTCGAAAGCATCTCGGCTTCAGTGATCCAAGAAAAATATTCGACCAAATGGCCATCGGGGCGAATATAGCGTCAATATGTTTCAGATAACCTGCCTGTTCATCGGAATGGTTCATATTTCCCCTCATTCGTGGCAGCATCGGGGAATAAGGTTATTCCATTAAGCTAGCAAGTAAGAGGAATGGCTATCATCCATTTTGAAAGCATCGCCAAAATCGTGACTCGGAAAAGAAAGAATGTCCGAATGATAGCTCGCACACCGCAGTAAATTCGAATCACTCCAAATACGTCTCAATTAATTTCAATTCTGTTACAATCGGATTATAGCCTTTTTAATTCATCGTTTGAACGGCAGTCTGTGCAATCGATAACCGGATTCGTTTTTCAATCGAATGAAAGCTTATACCCGTTTGCTGGCGACAACAAATAAAAGCGCGCTTGTTGCTTTGCAGTAAGATTATTTCCGAGCGATTCCCCAGCGATATTCGCACCGAATCACTTGAAAAGATTCGAGAGCGATGAGAAGAATTGGATTATCGAATATATTCCATAGAGATACAATACTTTATTGGCTGGGTCCCCCAATGACCTAACCTTAAAAAGCGCCATATGAGAGTCGATTCTACTGGTAGGCCTACTCGTCGTATTGGCACGTGAGAAAATGAAATCATTTTGGAATAACCTTGGCGCTGACGAACATGACGACGAACGGTGATATGATTTTGCCTGACAGGCATCTAACAGCACACGAGATTCGGTAATCAGGAAAATGTGAACAACCCATAACAGTTCTAGAACGCCAAAAACCGGATTGTAGAAAACGAATGCCACCGATGAAAATGACAGCAGGAAAAAATGCCACCAATGATTTTCTTCAACAGTCTAGAATGATGATAATAAAAATGCTACAAAATGTTATTTTCAGACTTCTTCGATCCAGCTTCTATACACATTAGCTAAATTTCCCTTGAAATAGGAAATTGGAAATGGACATATCGTTTTTTTTTTTACTTCTTTAAGCTAGAAATAGGCATTCTTTTGGTTATTTTGCAATTTTTCCGTAAGCAGTAATAGCCCATAGACATGCTTTTGAATCTTAATTTCACAATGAGTGTTAATGCAAGTTCTAATGCGGTCGAGTTAATTGCATGAAAACTAGATCGCAGCAAACTATGATTGTAGATTGAAGTTATTGATGATTGAAATATAAAATCTTAATATGGCTGCAAAGCAGCGATAACGGTTTTCTGTACCTTTTGCATTAGACTTGAAGTATAGAAATTGATAAGATCATTGCCGGGGATTCGAACCTGATATCACAATCGGAGGAAATCGAGAATATTATTGAAATGGATGCCACTCTGATTCGGATATTCTCGGAGCCATCATCTTTCTTCGGCACATTAACCACGTCACAGATAAACGATATGTACGCAAGGTCCTACGGCTATTACTTACCCGCAACAGTACTATATTTCTGAACGGTATTTCTTTTAGTGTACTGGTCCAGAGAGACTTTATTCTATCTCTCGTCAGAATCAAAAATTACGTTTATGAGTTGTGTAGTCTGCGTACAGGTTAACAATTGAATAGAAAGATTAAGGATAATTAATCATTTTCCTACTGTGCAAAAAGTGGCATTTTTCCTGTGTCGTAAGATTTTTGGCATTTCTTTCTGGTCGCGTTGTTTTCGTTTACCATGAAAACCTGGTATGCAAGTTCTGGCAATACATTTCCTCGAAAATCTGGTATGCGATGTCCAGTGCGAATTTGTGAATGAATAATGTAAACGTACAGAAGTATAATAAGGTTTTTAAGCTGCGCAAAAACAGTCTGATTTTTGTAGATACGTATGCATTATTAATTTGGAATCGGAAAATACATATGGGAGACCCAGTGCAATGTGTTGCACACTGAATATCCTAGATTTTCTCAAATTACCCTTCAATAATCATTATGAGAACCGTTGCATCTGTGTATAAGTGTCGCAAATTACGAAATTTCCGTTACCAATTTCATTTCGCCTGACGACTTCCTTGCGAAATTAACTTATTTCGATATCATATCACTGCCTATGCGTGCATGTGTTTGCGTGCGTATATTTAAAACACCTGAAATAGGGTTTAGTTGATTACCGTTATAACAGTTGATTTTTGCATGGGGAAATGAATGATGCATATGGGAAAATGTGACTTAATTTCATTTACACCTAATATACGCTCAGAGGGACGCACCAGATCCCGCAACATATAATAATCACGGCCCTTCGCTTCGGAGCAAGATGCATATTTATGGCAGTCACAGTGGACATTGTGTTTGTTTCAAGGTTTTTACCGCACAACAATAGATTGTGAAGTCATCCATCAGCGTTCGTGTACATGACTCGAACATCAAAGTATATGACGCGAATATTGACACGGATTGCCCGTGTTTTAAAATCTGAGATGTCAAAGTATCTAGCGAAAGTACAGTTACGAACAGAACGACTTTTAAGCCTAGCGCACATCGACACTGCGATTGGAGACACAACTAGTTGCTACGTACCGAACGATTACCCCGCGCACATCGAAATCTAGTTACAACCGGTCAGTTGCAGCAACTGCATGGCGCGTGTCGATCGTCGAGATCCAGAGCGCGCACATCGACGGATATGACTGCGATTGAGTACAACCAGTCGCTCAAAAGTAGAACATGGGCAACTGGCTGGAACTGGAGATAGATCGACGCTTACCAATCGTAAGCTCGCTCACATCGACACATTTAAGCAACTGATCGCATCCAGCCAGTTCCTCACATGCGCCGAAAACTGCCTTGCAACTAGTTGTCTCAAATCGCAGTTTCGATGTGCGCTAGGCTTTAAACGTTGCATTCGAACGGTGCGCGGTAATAATGCTAGAGGTAGAAATGTCTGAAGGAAATACTGGATAGTTATGTACAGAATATGCTAGAGATATAGTAGGAAAAAATGGCTTCACTTTAATCTAATTGATGACAGCAAGCTGGTGAAAAAAAACTTTTCTTATTCTTTTGTCATCCCGTGCCATATATGCCAAAACTAGGTGTCAAAAATAAAGGTGACAGAGATATGAACGAAACAAAAATATTGCATTGGAAAAATTAGAGAGGAAAAAGTCATAAACGCGCACCTGGTTGGAACTCAAAAACTGTAGACGGTAAAAAACTGGACATACGAGTAAAAAACTAGCTTATCATTTTGGCAAAATGTCTCGGAAATACGAGTGTTGGCAAGGAACGAGTTCCTGTAAAGGGAAACTGAGTTTCAAGAAAATCAACCAATACGAAACCATGATAGAAGTTGTAAGATAACTTCTCCTTTTCAGCATCAAACTACTTTTCAACTTATTAGAAACTAATACAGTAAAATATGATATATTATCATATCTTAGAAGGCTTTTCCATTTCATCAAATTAATCATGATCGTATATCATGCTGTATTTAAGTAATAAATGGGCATCTCCGTAGATTATTACGAATTTGATATACTTCGAACCGTTATTCATTAACTATTTAATCATAGCAGCCGACTAATTGAATCGCTTCGTCATCCAATCAAATAGATGAGAGGGAAAATCCCTATTTCAAGTTTGAGAAGAAAAAAGGAAACGTGGGACGATTGTCGGTTGGTAGCTGATGGATCTCTATGACTTTTGTCTGAAGTCATATAGAATACGATGCTAATCCCTCTAACCCATTTCTTCACATCAAAAGTATCCGAACGGCTTCGATTAATTCAATGCGACAGAAACGCGCGAATTAATCGATCACGCGGCTGTCAGAAAAATACTGATCAACAACTACCTCCGTCGTTGTTGCCAATTAGCAAAGATTACATTTGCTGAGCAATAATCGACGGTGCCTCGTAGTTTTGTTGAGTAGTTTTGTTGAATTGTTGAGTAGTTTTAACTCGTCTTTCGCGGTGTAGTTATGCGGCAATTTCGATTTTGGCACCGTCACCTCGTCAACACCTCACGTATCATGGTTTACAGCATCGCTATTGTCAACGATTCATGAAGACTTTATGATTTTTTTCTATTTTGTATAAGCCTAAGTTTAACCATTAACCATAAGCCTCATTCATCTACCAACTTTCGAAGTGGATATGGAATAATTGTAATCATCGCCGTTATGTATAAACCTAAGTTTAGAATAAGCCTCGTTCATCTAATTTTCCGACGTGCTGGAAACACCGTCGCGCCGGAAGACGCATCAAACCGTCAAAATTAATTGCAGGTTCGTGCAATCTTGTAATTTATGATATCGCCGTTAAATTTCACGAACTAAAAGAAAGATGAAGCCTATAAGAGTTGTGGCAGCCGATGTCTCTTTTTTCTTTATAGCCGAGTTCAAATGAACGTTTGCACTTGACGGTGATGCATTTGCCGCTGGCTTAAAGCGTTGAACAGTTCCTTCCTCGCGCACAGTTGATTTCTGCTTGTAACGAGTCTTTAATTGGTATAGGGAAGAAAGTCTAACGTCAGGAGCTCTCGAGGGTAAGTTCAGGTCCATGAAAAGAAATTAAGTTACCACTTCCCCTGAGGGTTACAGCCACAGACATACATGTTTGAGCGGCTGCGAGGCGCGAATGCCGGGCACGAATGTTGTCAACGCGTCTGACAGAAGGAAAAATGACCCCAGAAATTCACAAGGACACTTCGCCAATGAACGGCAATGATATAGATGTCATCAAATCAAATTTTTACTAAATCAACATATGAATTCAATATATTCAAAATTATTTTTAGTCAAATTCATATTCATAGATAAATGAATAGAGTTTTTGAATTTTTTCACAAATTGTCACTTTCTCTAAATATTTCGCTCAGATAGATTCTTTACGTATGGGTACACATACTCACCCGAGAATATAGCAGCGAATCCATTTTCATGCCTTTGACAATTGTACGATATTGCATAAAATACAAAAGTATATGTATATACAATACACACTGGAATCATCAGTTCTCTAATATTATGTAGGGGTAGAACTGAAATATTTACAAAAACGAATGTCGTGAGTTTGTTTTCGGCGACGACATTTTAGCTGGCGGTGCCATACGAGCCTCGCGATGGCCGACGATCGCCGTCAACACCGTTTGACCTTGAACTGTTTTTGCCGCCGTCGTCGTTGGGCGTGAGGAGCGATGGTCGACGCGGATTCACCGGCGGTGGGGTCGAGTGTCGTCTGCCGTCGACGTTCGGATTGTCCGACTTGAACAGTTTCGATCGTTTACGTTGTTTCGACACTTGACTGGCGGATAAATGCGAGCCGTGGTGTTTGGATTTAAAACAAATGCTCAACAACGATCCCATCGTCTCGAATCTGTAAATAGAAGAGATGTTTTTTTTTCATAAATCTTACGTTTCGAAGCAGGGCATGTGATGCCATGTCAATAATGAAATATGTTCAATGAAATAATGGATGTATGGACAACTTTCATTGTTTTGTTCTTACGTTTCGGGCAGAATCCTTCCAATAAAAGATGGGAAGGATTCTGCCCAAAACGTAAGAAAAAAAAACTTTATGTGAGTTCTCTCAATGCTATTCATCAACACCGTATGTAGTCTCAACTATTTACAATGTTATTTTATAGTGTTGAAGAAAATTAAAACCCAAATCGTAAGAACCATTATCAAAAGACAATTTTGAATATATACAGTCATTCGTTTCTCTAATTTTCCCATAAGAATGTACTTCATTTGTGTGACCCCTTCAGGAAAATTTGCCAACAATATGTACTTCATTAGTGTGACCACTTCAGGAAATGTATAGCACTACCATCAGAGTGTAGAAGTTCTCATAATGTAATCGCGCTTATCGTCACAAGGTCTCCTTCATTTTAGAAGTCTGATATTGAATCATACTCTAACTGTATTGACGACGATGATACGCGGTTATGCCCGGAAGAACAATATCTGCACTCGGATAGATAGCGTTTACCCAATAATTTAACAGGTACAATTACTGCTTCCATCGCAATTATTGGTGTCTTGTTGAGAGGATACCCCAACTATCAGTCGTCGTCTGCGATGGACGGTCGATGATTGGAATAATAACGGTAATTTTGTACATCCAGGCCGTAATCGACGGGATGGCGCTGAGCTTTGCCTCCGCGTGCTCTTGTGTATCACCACGGGATTCCGATGGTAATTTCATTGACTACAGATACACTTATTCAAATATTGCATCTTACATATTCTCACAATAGTAATGAAGATTCGTACTGGAAGTCGGCTTCGGTAACCCAATTAAGATAGTAGAACTAATTGTAAATTGTGTCAATATGATCCAGTCAATATGATATCTATCTTTACTGAAAACAAAACGAAACGACGTTAACTGGAGATAATTGCTATAGTTTATTACAAAAATACCGATAGTTGAAAAAAGCCAACGAATGAACATACGCATTTTTATGTGGGTGTTAATCGCTCGTAGCCTTAGCTCCGTTATTGGAAAAATCATACAACGTAAAGTGTCGTGGTATTATATACACATAATTCACAATGGTTTCATGTTACTTTAGCTTTGTGTCAGCGTTTATTAGAAATGTTAATAATTCATAAAGCCATCACAGAATAAAAACAACTCAAGCCAAACGGGCGTATCAATTTGGAGCCTGTAAGCATGCGGTAATGTGTAACTTATGTGTCAAAACGTATAGCATTATCTCGGATCTCATTTTAAGGCCTCCACGCAATCTTCCATCCTTCAATGATTTCTGTTTTATTGATATCGTTAGTGGCCACGATTTTTATTCTCAAAAGCACATGTCGGTCTTGACCTTCACGTCACAAAGCCATTAAGCAGGGATGATTGAGTGTGCCTATCATAATGATAGTAATAATGGTATGCAGTCGAAAATCACTTTTTCGATTTAAGTCACGCAACAATATATTCACACGATTTATAAAGAAACAAATTCCGAATAATTCATGAAGCTATTTTGCTATATATATATTCAAAATTTTAAAAGAATCCGATCAATTCATGAAAGTAAAAAGTTCGTGCTTTTGAAGTTCATACCACAAAAAAAAACTTTAACCGATGATGACAAATGAATTAGACTAGAATTCAGAATAGATGTTGTTTGCAGGACACGAATTTCAAAAGAAAATGTTATATTTCTTTACAGAGAAAATAATTCAGACGCTTCTGCTGCGGGGTCAAGGACACTAACGATTATGAATATTCCACGTACCCGAGACAGCCGAAGCGGCTGTTAATATGATTATGGAAAACAAAACGCAAACACAAGAAATACGTGAGGGAAATGTGACGAATAACGATAAACCGTAGCAATAGAAATTGTCGATAGCGAGACAAAGGGACAGAGATCGGAAACGCGAAATGAAAGCACAACGATTTGTACAAATCATGGTTCCAGATTAATGATGTAACTAATACATATGCTAACTTGAATAGATAAACGCGTTGTATATATATGCATAAGTACGACATAAGTGTGTTTTCAAATCGACAACTCGGACGAGCTACAAATTCAGTGCTGTCTGTGTATTACCATTAATAATTCATATCCGATAAGCATTGATCTTCCCCTTGTATCATGGCGCGCGTGGAATTTAGTCGTACGCACAATGATGCATTATACCGGCGGCTGTTTTTTAGTATATTCATCAAGATGGATATCGAGAAAAAAACTCCATCGCCATGATTGCTCGATGATACGGTACGACAGCGGATATTACATATACATGCTAATTCTCGTGTAGTCCTCAATCCGCTATATTGACCGCCGCATTAACTTTTTCTCGACCGCCTTTCATTCATTATATAATATCAATTTGTCGGCTACATCCAGCCATCGAATAAAAATAAAGCTAGCCGGATGCCTCGATTTCATGGCGTTCGTAGCCCATTCTACCGTATTCTTCGGGGGATTTGCGAGAGCGACATGCGTGTCTTTTCGAATATTTTCGAGTTCAACCCGTTCCGACAACAATTTATGAATTATAAATGGATCGTGTAAAACAAAATAAGCCAGGAAAGTCTTAAAATACGATATTTACTACTCCGGCTTAAGTATAGTTCGTCTTTCCGACATAAAACTAATATTCAGTTTCGCATTAAAAACACATTATGATACGTAGAATATTTAATGATTGTTTTGTAACGATGGCCATCTACACACGTATAAGCATATTGAATAAAGAAGTTATACGCAGAGAACACGTTTTCTCCCAAAACACCTGCAAATTTAGAAATCTCGAAATAACCCGAAGTTGATGATTAAAATCACCAAAAGAAAAGAAAATTCGGTGAGGAATTCATTTCTATCAAACACCAAACGTTAACATTTCACGACTCTTACAATAATCAATATTCAAATCTTCATACCCACCGTTTTTGAAAAAGAAATATTCCGTTTTTGTTCAATTGGTGAATATGATGGATGTACTATCCCGATCCATCAAGCTTTTATGTTTCTACAGCGATGGACGAAGCGCGCGTAATTAAATCGTACCGTCTGGTAACATGTCCACTAAGTAAACTAATCTGAAATCGGTTTCTGGTGGAACTGTACTTTGATCGTTGATTCCACCTCGGGATTTGACAAATATCTGATCAGGCGCCGCTTTTCTTCTTCCAGGAGACAATTATCGTTGGTCGCGCGCGCGCCAGACTCTATCGTCACTAGTTTATCACGACGAAAAGGGGAGAGAACGATTTTTCATACCTGTAAATTGAAAATTCGTTCCTCACACGCGCGCGCACAGAAATTTGACCAATTCGGAAAATTCTCAACGGATAAGTGATGGATATAGGGATCTTGCACGCACGCACGACAACGGAGTATGATGCTTATGGTGGTGATAATGACGATAAACATTCCGTTGTATCGATTCTTGCCACCGTCACCAACTAAAGATAACAATGCTACAAAACCGGCTGTCAAATTGACGATAAATTAATCTAAAACTCATTCCGCTTCATTTGCCGAAGGTTTTCAAGAAACACTTTTACATCTTCGGATCATATATACCCACAGCTCACACATTTGGTTTTGAATACAAATTGTCGTTATCTTATAGAAGGTGCAACTACTGTTATACAAATCAAATATACAATACCTAGATATGTCTGCAAAATCAGTGAGAGCAAAAAGTCTGAAACGCTATTTTTGCTTTCTTTGTAATGAGGGCACGACGCTAGGACGCCAGAAAAATGAATGTCGACTAATAGTGCAGAGAATACTTCAAAAACTAAATTTGAAGTCTAACATACGCTTTCCAGATATCTGGAAAAACGTCCCATTTTATCAATTCATGTGTTAAGATCTTGAATGGAATGTATTTCCAGATTGAAATGGTTCGAGTCAGTGGTAAATGTAAAAAGAGATATTTGTTGGATTTGATACCGAGTGTACTTGTTGATAACTGCATAACAATCTCAAAAGATGGCACAGAATTCAGCGATGATACGCCATTAATTGAGATACATTTTCTGATTTTTGAAGTGGAACTTTAATTGCGTTCGTTATTACTTACGCGACGTAACTGACACGTCATCGCGCGTTATATATGGAGTCGCAAATTCACATGCTTCCACATTGGCAGACAAAATGAAGGCATCCTCGCACTCGACCGCAGGTGATACAACTTTTCATGTACGATGATTTTATGTCTACTGCAAAGATCATTTCACTCTTGGGAACTTCACATTATTATTAGGGAACAGACATGAGAAATGAAAATGAACCTGTCTATATATACCCGTACCTTAAGGATTAATAACATCTTTCTATATTTTCAATAATCAGCTGTATTGAGAAAAACATATTATCATCTCATCTCTAATATACATTTTGTCATTTGCAATTGAGACTTTCTACTTATTCATCGATGCCGTAGCATTTTGAGATATTTCTATGAATGAAATAGTACGAAACAGGAATTGCGGTAGTAATCGATTGGTGAATTAAGTTTGGTTATGAAGAAATTCGATTCAAATCCTTGATCATAAATCTTTAATAATGAAAGATAGATTCACCAAGATTTCAATAGATTTGTGAACTTCGTCGAGGCGACATTTTTAAGAAACCTCTCAAGTAACCAATCATGATGTGTTGCGTCTTCCCTTAGGGCATATAAATCACAAATTGTCTGATCTTTAATGGCATTCCATTTCGACGTGTAACGTCATAATTTTGAATTCGAAATTGACATAAAACGAAATGCGTTCCATCAACTCTTCGAAGTATAGCTTCAAAATATTCCCCCAAGTTTCATTAGATATGTATGCTTGTCTCCGTAGTGTCGGGGTCGGAACTTCCATTGATGAAAATGAAATCAGATGTCATAACAATGTGCATGTGACGGTGCGATGAATTCTAAAAGCTTTTATTGAGTCTATCGGAAAATAATCGTACCCGGTCACGAAATATTCGCTCCGCTTGTGCCATTCACTGAGGAGAACTTGGGGATAGGCAAGAGGTCCGAATACCCGACATTGTTGGTCCCGAGAGAACAACGGCTAGACTATACTCAACTATAGGCTACCGCATTATTGTCCAGGAATGGGTGAATAGTGCAATTAAGGCATCGCAGACCAACCACAATGTGGGTTACATCGATCCCAGATGGAGCTTTCCTTTTCGAAGTCCGTAAAGCGATCGACAAATTCGCATTCAATCAACCGACTGCGCCATCTATGATATATTTTGACAGTTCTCTAGTCCAAGCAAAACAACACAATCTCTCCTGAGCACGAATAAGGACTGTACCTGGAAATGTGGTATATTATGTCCAGAACACAAGAAAATCATAACTTATCCGAACGGCTCATTAGATCTATCAGTAATTGGGAGACATTTACTGGAGGCAATGACGATGTGGAGTATCTATTGGAGCTTGGTGCTGATGTAAACTGTACCCACGGGATGCTGATGCCACTGCATTGTGCGTGCATGGTCTGTGAAATTGAAACTGCTAAATTGCTCATTGCCAGAGGAGCGAATGTAAGATCATAATTTGTATTTCAATGCATATACAATTTATCAACTAATAATGGCCACAAACGCATTTATTTTTGGTTTTACTTTTTCCTAGGTCCATGTATTTAATAACTGCATATAATTTTACATAGGTTAATGCTGTAGATGGATATGGACGAGCTGCCATCCATTATGCAGCCGAAAAGGACACTCAATGCATCGATATACTAGCCGAAAATGCAGCTAATCTGGACATTCCCGATGGCAACCAAGCTCGAGCCTTGCACTGGGCGTCATTTAAAAACAACGTCGAATGCGTTAAGCGTCTTCTGTCCTACGGCGCCGATGTCAACTCTCAGGATTTCAATCGCGACTCGCCACTTAGTTGGGCAGCGCACAAAACTAACCTGGAAACGATTCGAATTTTATTGGATTACAACGCCGACGTGTCGTTAACGAATTTCAACGGACAAACGGCGCTTCTTCGCTGCGCACTGATGCAAGCGACCGGTTTGAATTCGCCCAATAGAGACGAAGCGTGCATCGACCTGTTAGTTCGAGCCAGCGGAAATCTTAATCTACGAGATGCGAAAGGTCAACTTCCGGCGATTATATATTCCGATAACCGGCTTAGGGAAATTTTGTTACCGCAATGTATGGAACCGCGAGCACTACAGGATATTTGTAGATGTGCTGTACGGAAACTTCTAGGACCGAATTATTTACCTCATACGGTCTACCGGTTACCGATACCGACGCGGTTAAAGGATTTTCTCCTTCTAAGAATCTAATGTAGATCGCTGCATTATATTTTATTGAATTGACGGTGGTGAGGAAATGTCTTTCAAACTACTGCTCTTATGCCATGGCACCTACAGCTGTCAGCTTTTGGCATGGGAACACATTTTTCAGTGGTCAGAGAAATAGGATTTTGTACATCAGCTATGTTACTCCATTTCCACCCATGCTGTTGGCTAGCCTAAAATGATATGTTATTTGTAAAATTCATTTACTCAGTCGAATTCACTCGTCATCATAGTCGGGAACACCATTATGCTGACATTTTATCCGAATAACAACTTGTCAAACATATTGGTAATAAAAAATAGATAAATCTTCATATTCTGATGACTTGTTTGATCAAAACATTAGCGAGTTTGACTGGATAAAATTTTATGCGAAGATTAGGAATAATTCAAAAATTACAATACATGTACGAAAATTTGATGAAAAGTGGATATAACTAACTCCCAATTAAAACTGGGTTCAGCATAATATTTTTTATTCGTGGCAGGGGTTTGAAAGGTATATTCCTTATGTATGGCCCGAAAAGAGTTCATATTGTTTACTCCAGAAAATAAAAAGTTCACATTAGTTTCAGTTTCTTGTTTGTGCTTTCATTTTCTTCATCGATGCTGCCCTCTGATAATTCATCCACGTCATCCATATCATTTTCTTTGGCATCTGAAAAAAAGACTACATTTGAAGATGGCATTTTATTCTAATTCCCATAATCTAATGGGACTTTTCAGTTCTCCCTTAGTCTCCCTTCTCTCTTAAGTTTAAATTCCCCTTAATCACTGATTCGGGAATGACAGCTAATTGTATATGTAGACACATTATAAGCCACTCATGTATAAAGACAACCGATGTATTTATACCCGTCAGTGAAATTGGAACTCGCCTGTTGTTGTTGAACAATCGCCAGCACCTGCTTTTGAGTTTTCTACTGCCACTGAAAGATGACGGTTAATATCAATCTGTATCTTTTTCGTGTTTTTAATTACGTCATGCCAGTAATTAGCTTTACTGCAGTCATAAGACAATTCTGTGGCGGTATTTGAGTTGGATAATTCGATTTTTGCCACGATTTGTAATAATTCCGAGTTTTCCATGGGCGCCGCCATCTTTCCTTAGAGGTACGCGCAAAATTCAGAGGATATTCAAATAGGTTGGCTCCGAAAATATTCGCAGCTGCTTGTGTGTCCGGCGTAGTTGGTTATTATGACTAGTCAAGATTTAAGTCTTAGAAAATCCCACACTCAGATAGAAAAAAGAGTGCGAAAAGGCACAGGGGCCTGACACAAACAGTTTTCGTGATTTGACCTATGTACTAGGTATCATATATAGCAAATATCTAAGGTACCTAAGTTGAATTGATAACTCTGTGGACAAGTGCGACCTTTTTGCGTTTTGCCTCACAGACCTCTGTGCGAAAAGGTTTCCTAATTAATGATTCATGACCGATGCTTTGACTGTACCCTATCCCTGAAGATGACTATTAGTCTACGATGATAAATTATCTAAAGGAAACCTCTTTTGCCGGGCTACGCGATGTATGGAGGTTGGCACGTTGATTGTCTGAGAAAATTATTTCAGTGTAATGGAAATTCCGCTAAAATTCAACAGCACATTATGGTGTATATTTGCAGCAAGTGATCGTCATATCTAAGCGCACCTTTATATCGAGATCGTCATCCGCATAAAGCGCGCTTGGGTGGGAAAAACGGAGCGTATATAAATCAGCAACAGCGTATATGGAATTGAAAGAAAATGTTAACTCCGATCTATTTTGCCAAACGCATGTGAATATATTTAAGGACATAGAAATTTCTAACAGTTTTTTTCCGGGTTTTTTTCTTACAGCAGATCATATAAACACTTTCAGTAAATAATTGTTTATCTTATTAAGGACAAAGAATAGTTTTCCGCATTCGCGTCACGGCATTTAAATAAATGAACGAAGAAGAATGAGAAGAATATGTTACACGCATATCGAGGGATGATTCTAGATTACGTATATTCTCAAATCATTGTAGGTAATTCAACAAATTCACTGGTGGCAATTCGCCAAATTTGTTGGACAAAAGATATCTAACTACTTCACAGAAAGTACAAAGCTTATGAGATGCACGATAACGTTTCTAGCGTCGCATTGACAGCATCGCAAATCAGCCGGTGTCAGAAATATAAAACTCATCCCGTTCTCTGGATTAACAAATTCAGGGTTGCTACGTACTTGGGCTGGTATTTGCCCGCGTCCGTACCGGGTATCATCTTCAACGCGTTCACGGTCGTAGTGCTAAAACGATTTTCTTATCAGAATCCTCGCTTTATATGATCTTTTGTTTATGATATCCTCGTTCATACTTTATCCGCTGAGAGCGGCTTACGTTTACACTGTTTTGGGCGATTTCGCAAAGACAACTGGAATTTCGGTATGTTATTCATCTCAGTCGCCTTGCCGTTTTTTATATGTTTCAGATGATTCGAAACTGGTGCACTGTACTGCACTGTACTGCTCAGTCTAGAGCGATTAATCGTCGTATTGTTTCCAATAAAATCTCGTAGATTTCCGAGGAAGTTATTATTACTATGGTTAACAACGTTTTTCTCACTGTTAAGTTTCTGTGGCCATTTAGTTCACTTTCTTCCTCCACGTCATCTTGTATTTATGAACTGTCCCGCCCATTGGCCCTATATTACGATCCGTTCTAAAATTTTTGGCACGATTGGTTTAGATATCGTAAATGGCGGTTCATAATTTCAGAGCGATATCTATTTATATACCAATTTGCATTTTAGTTGTAATCAATGTGATTCTTATTTCGGTCACATTTTTTCGTAGGTTTGATCGAAATTCTAAGCTCGGTCTAACTGGTGAATCGTCAAAAAAGGAAATACGGATTTTAAAGATGGTTTTATCGATAGTGTTTTTATTCATTATTTGTGAAGGTTTTGGATTTATCGACCGTTTGAGTGGTAAATATATCCCTAGGTTTAAGGGTTTAAGGCTAATAGCCTTTGGCTTTTCTATCGTCGATTCTTAAGCAGATAACGGTGTAGCGATTCATCGAGGGATGGACCGGAACCCTCCATAACACGCCCCCCCCCCCCCCTAGAGCGAACGGTGCGCAGACTGCAACGATTCGACACGAAAAGCCAAAATAGACTCGCTCTTCATTGTATACACGTTTTATTGTGAGGGTTAATATCAGTCCTAATTTGCATTCAGTGGTAAGGTCGCCGAAGTGAAACCAGCTTCCTCGCTTGCCGGGTTTGATTGCCTCGTGAAGAGCTTGGCAGTCAAACTCTGGCGAGTGAGGATACATCACTTCGGCATTGCCGCGACTCGAAAAAGCTCGGAGCCACCCGTTTACAATTCAATTTCAATTTATTCTTTGTGTTATATGGGGTTCGCTGTCACTTCAATTTTGATAGATAAAAGATATGTGATACACGGCATACGATTTGAAGGAGTGTAGATCTTTATCCCAGTCCCATAGTTAGGCCTTTATAAGGCCTAGATTCAATATAATTGTCTCTGGGAAAATGGGCCACGTTCACCACGGCGGTATAGCGCGTTGATTTAAATATTCGACACGGCGGCATAGCACACTGATTTGAATATTATACACGGCAGCATAGCGCACTTCGTTTTCATATTCACTACAGCACCGTGGGACATATATTTGCATATTCATCAAGCAGTAGCCTATTCAAGTTTGAGATTGTAACACGTGGACTGATATTATAAGAAAAAGTGACTATCTAATAAGTGCTCTGAACTCTCCCATGGATTTTGCCGGGACCACAAGAAACTATTTCATCACGGCTGGACGTGGTACTGAAATATTTGCATCATCAGAGATAGAACGAAATGGAATAACGGGATCTGAGGTTAGTCAAACCTTTTGGCCTACAGAGGCTCCCTGGGCCAGCCTGCTAATTTTCTCAAAACAATCACAGATGTTGAGGGTGAAAAATCGACAAGGGGTGCTCCATGCATTTCGATTGATTCTATCTTAGACCTGCCGATAAGCTTAATTATATATCTTTCTTTTCTAGTTCATTGAAGTAATCGATGGAAAAGTTTTCTTTGAGTCAACTTTAAACACTGAGATTTTGAAATTGACCATTACCGAAAGATTGTTCATTGAGATTACCAGACTCAAGAATTTAAGCCTTCCGCGAAATAAAGGTATCCAAATCAGCAATTTTTCAAGTTGTTATGTGAATGGTTTTTTAAATCGAACAGAATAATGTAGTTATAAATATGAACATTTACATTTATTATCTTTCAAAGGAAAGTCTTACAAAATATTGAACGATTCACTGGCTGATAAACAAACATGGTTATCCGCTTATTCTGATTGGCGTTACTATCAATCCACCAGTGAATTAAATGATGATGACGTTGCAGGTAATCAGTTAATTTCATGCTATGGGCCAAATGTTTCTGCACTATGTGAATGAATTGCTATCAACACTTTAATTTCAGCAAAATCTGGTGAAATTTCAAAACATGCTCTGTTCAGTGGAGAACAACAAAAATGCCCATCAAAAACTTTGAAGAGAAACGTGGAAGAATGTCATCTTCAGTCAGAATGTTTGACTGATAGAAAAAGAGATTTACCAACATTCAGGGTATCGTGTAAAATTGCAGGGAAACATGGCAAAATGTTTAGTAATCATGTAAGTCAGCTATGATTTCAACCAAAAATTCATGAATTTTTGTTTGAACTGATTACAAGTGCATAGTACAAATTAATATACTTAAGTCCCCTATTACATTCTATATTCTTTCGTAGGAGTTGTCAAAAATGTTTGGAAAAATAATCTCAGAGAAATCTGGTTGGAAAGTGGACCTTAAATCTCCTAAGTTAGAGGTAATTGATCGAATTCTTCAAATAGGCCTAGTCTGAACATGGTCGTTTTGATTGCTATGCTTACTGGTAATTTCAGATTTTCTGTCAGTTAAATGATGACCACTTGTTAATCGGTATACCTTTAACGAAACAGCCCCTTTCTAAGAGATCTTATATTAAGAAAGTGGGTTTGCGATCTACAATTGCAGCAATAATGGTGCATGAAGCTAACATACAGGTAAGAACTACTGGTACTAGTAGGGAACATTCAAAAAGTACGTGCACAGGTAAAAAGTACGTGCACATGACTGGTACTGGAGGGTACGTGGGTACTAGGACTTGACGATGGCATATGATCTACATAAAAAAGTTTTTCATTGTTGTAATCTGTCCACTGGCGTAGGCGTAACGCTCAACTAGCATACATAATTTGTAGATCAATAAACTAAGCTGATACTGAAACTAAGGTCATAAGCATTATAGTATGATGTTTGTACACAAGATTGGACCTTGAAAAATGCTCTATTTTTTGCGTACATACTTTATGAGCGGTCCTACTTACGTAATCAAATACGTTCCCAATGCACTAACATTCATGCAATGGTATTTCAAAACTGTTAAATATCTATAAAAATGTACATTATCTATCCACAGGATGGATATACAGTGGTGGACCCAATGTGTGGCAAAGTTACTATTTTAATTGAAGCCGCTAAAAAACATAAGGTCAGCACCTATAAAACTTTTTGATATTTGGCAAAATAGGTAGAAATTTATCAATGTTGCCCTATATCAAGTTTTCGTGTACATTACAGTTTATACCTGGTAATACATGGCAGTATTTTTGCGTTACAGAATGCGCAATTCATTGGCTGTGACTTGTCCTGTTCACAAATACATGATGCAGCAGAAAATGTCTTGTATTCTAAGACAAACCACAACATTGAACTCATTCAAGCAGATGTCAAATGTATGAAATCGGCTTTTAATTAATTCCCAATAGATTGACTCTCTAAAGTATGGCTAAATCTACAAGGTATTTCTTCCAGGTTTGTCTTTAAAGAGTTCCAGCGTTGACAGTATAGTCTGTGATGTCCCATTTGGAATGAAACATGGAGATTCGAACTCTGTTATACGCTTGTACCCAGAAATGGTCAAAGAAATGGATAGGTATGTACGTGTATACTCCAACTGCTATTTCTACAGAAGCACTGTTAATAATTTGTACATTTAAAATCTGCTATTTTCAGAGTTAGTGTTCCTGGTGGGCGTATCGTGATCCTGACCAGTATGAATTTGCGGTCACTTCTTCTCAGTTCAGTAACAAAAACTGAACAATCAGAACAACATTCTAGTGCCACGACTACCGGTATGGGCAATATTACCTCGCCGCCATTGGACAATGGAGATTCTGAGACTTGCTCGAACTTCAGGGCGAACTGGACAATACTTTCACTCCATTATCTTAAGCTCGGGGAAACTCACGCTTGCCTTTGTGTTTTCGAGAAAAGATGTTCGGACAAAAGCTAGCAGTAATTGCCGAGAACAGTATTACACTTTCCTTGCCTAACTCCGAACAATTTGTATCCACATATTTTGTCAGAGTCCATAGATATCTTAAGAGATACATGTAGTTTTAAGCATTTGAGTTACTCAGAGATTCATTCGAAAAGGTTAGAATCCATACCAACAACAGAAGTTTGAAAGAAGACTGCTTTTTAACGAAATATGTAAAAACCTAGGATTTATTTCATTCATTAGATGGTATGATGATAATACAATATTGACAGCTTTTAACCAGTTCTAAAATGACGAGGTCTTCATATGTTTAAATCGTATTTCAATTCAAAAACTTCAACCAGTGTCATCAACTGCAAGCACAAATTTTCCATCTCTGAAAGAATGATTTGGGCTGCATTCATTATTATTATGGAGAACTAAGTTGTAAATGAATATTCAAGTATTAGTGATGTCTTTTTAGCTCACTTGGGGCTATTGCGTTCACTTTTCGTATGTCTGTATGAAGTTATGTTGGCAGTTTTGAAGATGCTTCAATGGATTGTCTCGATATTTGGTTGAATATTGAAAATGTCAGATTGGCAAGCATTTCACCAAACAGCATGGCCACTTTCCACCCATTTACAAATTTCCCCAATTTTTCCATGCGATTACACAAAGAGTGAATCGGAGAAATTTTTAGGTTTAAATTGTTACAATTCATTCATTTATCATTGATTCACATACCGATGAAGAAACGTGTGATCAATAGCATTATCCAAATTCCAGATTTTTTGTAAAATTTGTTGAATTCCCTGATTTTTCTGATTCCCTGAGTTTTCCAAGCCAATGGCCACCTGCCAAGTGGGCATGTTATCCCTCGACCCCTAGTAGATGATTTATTAAGATTGTTATACCTACTCGCTCGTGGCCGATGAGGCTGTCCATTTTAGTTTGTCTCCAACTGGCACAGGTGGGTGGTAAAACATACATGACTCTTTACTGTTACATGAAATTCCAAACCTACAGGGCTGAAAGTATATAAATATATACAGATTACTAAGTTTATGATATAAAACATGCTCGTGGTGACTAATGGGGAATTTATCATACCTTTGGATGAACGAAAGAACAACTCATATTTGTGCATTTTGGGAAAAATTTACAAATATTGCTGTTCCTATGGTTGGCAGACTGTGGAGGTGGTCTTGGTGGTGGTGGAGCTGAAAAACGAGGATTCACCATTTGAAATGCTGGAAATATAAGCCACATTAACACCATAAATGTTCAATCATAAACCAAAGATTTTGATCGAAACGAAAAATTCAATATTTTATAGCGGCTAAATATTATGAACTATCAGTTGTAAATAACATATTTCCTGGAGTTTGTTCTTACGAGGTACCACTAGTGGTTTGACCTCACTCAGATATCAAAATTTCGCTTAATTTCTGAACAATTAAATGATTGCATCCTTAAGTGACAGTTTCCTGAAAATTGATTGAGGCAAATCATTCCATAAAAGTGTACATTGATAATTACCAGTTGCTGCAGCAATAGCTATCGGATTACGTTTACACGCATGTGTATACGGACATTTCACGTTCGTACAAAACGCATCGAATTTGCAATTCGGATGAATATATAAACATTTATCACCAAATTTACAAAACGGGAATGCTCTGCAAAGAAATGGTGTATACATGTAATAATTACTGTACTCGCCACATTCAACACAGTGGGTTCATTTTCTTTGATTTATGGTATTCAAGTTGAGAATTCGTGCAATAGTGGCTCTAGGCTAAGGTTTCAACAAATTCAAAACGTCGTTCTATTTAGAAAGACAAGTCTGTACACTTTTCTCATTAAAATCTCAATTACCGGTACACACAAATCTGGACCTGAAACATCTTTCACAGTAAATTCTACCTTAATCAGTAGCAATCGAATACTGAATTGGGTTGATGAAATTGACAAAGTCATAAGTAGATCTTAGCAAAATTCGCATTTTTAGTTGACTATGACTACTTCCACAGGCCCGGCTCATATCCGAGCACACCCAAATAACCCATCCTCCCCCGGCAGGGATTCGAACCTTGTGCCATGTCTGAGTGAAGTGATACCATCAGGTTTGAATCCCTGCTGCGGGAGGATGAAATAACCCAGCTCCATCCAATTTCGCAGATAGTCTTAAGAATAAGTTCATAGCATTGAATAGTTCATAGCAATTGAATCAATTCAAGCCGAGTTAACTCATACTTACTTGCAGTGTATGGATGGATGAACGTATTGACAAGTTTCGCTGTTCTTACACGCCGGCCAAAATCGACACCTTTCGTTTATTGTCTCTTGCACATCCATCGGTTCATCTTCATCTGCTAACACATCTATAGAACCTGGCGAATAGCGAGTGTACAAAAATCGGATCAAGTTTCACTTGTGGAAACTCGCTGAAAATAACGATTAGACACCTTAAAGAGACTCACCGAATTCAGACTCGGACTGGTCGTGTTTAGCATAGTTCGAATCTTTGAGTCGGTTAGGGTACGCGGCGGACAACGGAGTTGATGATATAAGCGGCATCGGAAGATAATCGCTACCGGAATCGTTATCCTCATCCATACTTTCGCCGACTTCGATGCGGGATGCATCAACACCGTCAAGCGTTACTATGAATTTAGGACTAGGTAAATGTGGATCCATTACTTGTGACGTGGACCTCGGTCTAGAACGTAAGAATAACAGACAATATAAAATTTATAATAATTTCCAGTCTAACATTATTTTAGAATTCAAATACGTTCCCCTGACTCCCTTGGAACAAATTTCATGAAGCACCATTAACTACATAATATTTCAGACCCATTTTTTATGAAATGTTGAGAACTCGTCTCGGAAGGTTTTGTTTTATGTACACATCCTGATTCACACCTTTCTTTTCTGCGCGGTGATATTTTCGGTATATCCGGCTGGTACGAATACTGATCTGAATGAATGTCCGTATCAATTTGTTCAGGTGCGTAAATGTTCTTGCGTTCATACAAATGCTTTTGTTCACAGTTAACGACCACATTTTCCGAATGCAGTAAATGTTCATTCTGGCTAGTAGTTGTCTCCGATTCCAGTCGTTCGATCACATTTTTTCTTGGTTTCACGGTGGCCACGCGTTCCGTTTTCGGATGCTGAACGATCAGTTCTTGTGAACTATCTTGACGTTTTACCGTTTCGCTCGATTGATGATTCTCGTCCTCTTCATAGAAAAGCACGCAGCGATTGTCATCGGGGCTCCAAGCTTTCACTACCAAAAGATAAACCAAAAACTATATATCAAATACAGGTACTACAAGAAGCATTTTTGGTCCCAAGTGGCTTTCCTTAGCTCTATTTCTATAACTCTTTTTAGATGGGGGCTAACTATCTGGTTCAGGCTGGTGGCTATACTTTCCAAGAATCATCACAGGCTTCTTCCTCTGCCTTTGGAATGATTGCAACTTAGACTCTTGTTCCGTTATTGATGAACATCACATTCAGTTTGAGGTCTTCCGAGTTTCCCATACAACGTAGTGTGGTGGTAAATGGCGAGAATTGCTGACCGTTTTAATTGTAACCAGTACAAACCTTTCATTGGTGGTTCATCTTCACCTTTAGCAACTTCGATGATTGTCGGGTCTGCTTTGAACTTCAGATCTTCATCCTGCAAGATTCTGCTCATCAAAGGCGGCTTTGCGAATGAGGATGCCTTCGCAGGAGTTCGACGCCGACGCAAGTTATTATCTTGTTTGCTTATGTCGGGAACGATGTCTTCATCTTTCTCTAACAATCAAAAGTAATCAATCCAATTTAAGATATGCTATTCCATTTTCATAACCAGTCTTATTGACAAATGAAACTTAAAATTCAGTAGAAGAACAATGCCGAGTACAAAATAGACATTGAAAAATCAGTTGAAATTGACAGTTGAAAAAAAATTGAAAATGATTACGTACTGACAACTTTACTTTTGACTACCGACTGGTTTGCTTCTGTCACTGCCTTCATCAGCAAGGATTTACTCGCCTGTCGACTTCGCGGTATCGTTGACCTGTGTCAAAACAAAACAATAATGATGACATCAAAAACAGCAGATAAAATCATCAACTTTTCATGGAATCCGAGTACAAAAATCTTAGAAATTTGCACTGATAATAATATTTTTGAAGTACAGTATTTTACATATTACCCTAGCATACGTATTATATTTTACTGTTCACTGGGAGAAGTAAAATCCTAGCTACTCAAGTATTGAGCACACAGGCCAATTACTCCTGGGCGGAGAGAGGCATAAGTATATCTTTCTTGGCTTAGGACACTGAACAAGGTTTGAATATATGAGGCACATAGCTTCACTATTAGGCTTTGCTTCTTTATCAGAAGGTACTCACTTTCTTTCTGTGACTTTGATGATACTAGCAACATTTCCTACAGACGGATTTAAAGGATCGTACTCTTCATCTTCTTCTTCAACATCTACATAACTTTGCGTTCCTCGCACCGAGCTCTGTAGTTTACGCTTCCTCGTAACGGGGACTTCTCTCGGCTCATCCACCTGGGGCAAAAAAAATATTTAGGTTCCCAAAGGCTGTATTAAGTTTACAGCCGATAACCGACTACCGGTAAGCGACAATTAAAATGCATTGTTGCTATGCTATCCATCTGGGGCCAGTTGTTCAAAAGTTGGTTTAAGTGGATAGTTGACATAGTGACAATTAAAAAGTTCATTGATACTATGGTATTCATCTGCCGGTATCTTTAACCAACTTTTGAGCAACTAACCCAGATAGTTAAATTTACCCAATTTTTGAGCAACTTGCCCTGACGAAAAACAACTGAATCTTAAGGGCAGCGAAATGATTAAACTCTGATGAATAATTACTGTATTTTACGTACATGCTTGCTGTGGGATTTAGAAGGTTTAGCTCGAGTTGGCGATACTTTGACAGTCGCTGCCGTTTGAGATTGGGGAGCAGTTTCCGGATGCTTCTGAACGGTTCTAGTGTCTGGTTCATCTGTAACAACGCTGGTCGCCTCTTCAGCAAACTCATCTAGCAAATAAACAATGCCAAACATATCCCAATAATATCAAATATAAATTTCAATGCTGATGGCTTTTTAAAAATGATACTACTCATCCCAAAACGTTCAATTGTTGAACGAATAGTACAATTTTGAATGAGATAATGTTATGAATACCAAGGTAATATCAAATCAAAACTATCTATCAATCCATGTATCCTTAGCTAATGCCTTGTAGCCTTTATGTACAAGTTCAGTTCATTATGAACACAAATCGCACTGCATTAGAAGCAGTTTCATTTACAAATAAGGCTAAAAAAATTTGATACCCTATTCCTCATTTCTGCTGAGCTTAAAAGTTGACCCGGCTTATATACCCTGTACATTAATTTTTTTTTCAAATCATGATCAAGCTAACCATAACAGACCCGGAAGTAATAGAAATGAACTGATAATAAATTCTATTGCAGTTGACAAAATTACCGGGCCAAGTAGGAGAAACATGGTATCATTTTATTCTAGCCTAATGAATGTAGTGTTTCTTTATTTACTTACCAGCATCAGGTTTGAGCACTAACAGCGGTGAACCTTCTCGCTTTGCAGGATTTTTTTCCGTCGATTCTTCTCGATTGCCATCGCTTAATTTCACGCCATTATCTTCATGCTTACTCGTCGTCTCATTCGTTGTACTGATATGTCCGTTATCATCGACACGCTGCGCTTTTGTGTCATGATCTTTGTTGTCGTGGGCGTGCGTTTTTGTCTTCTCCTTTTCGGAACTTTTATCCGTCCTCCGTGATCGTTTTTCTCTCGTAGAAGATTTCTTAACTTTCGCGGAAGATTTTTTGGTCGCTCTCGCATTGTCTTTATCTTTCTGGGAAGTCGCCGCTGGTTTTTCCGTGCTGGAAGTTGGTTCAGGATCATCTGGAAGATAGAAACGTAAAAAAAATAGGTGTTGTTTTACTTACAGTTCAGCTGAACCAACAATACCAAGGGATTCATAAGAATAGACTTGCAGCTCAACAGATTCTGTTTAATACTCTAGAATCAAAATTAGTTCATTTTCAATTAGGCCTACTTGACTTTTAATACATACATACATAATCAGGGTGGCCACTTTTTTTACACTTACTATTCCCTGACATTTTTTTCCATGACTTGATCTGATAACAACCCAATCAATTAACACAGTCAAATACGCGAGACATAGACAGAACCTATTTGATTTTCGGTTCGATCTAGCAATCGAAACAAATTCCCTGGCTTTTCATATTTTTTTCACAAAATTCCTTGACTTTTTAAAAGAAATTTCCCTGATTTTTCCCAGGTTTCCAGGTAAGCGGCCACCCTGATAGTGTTGATTTCGTAACAAAGATCCCGGATTCTCCCGCAGAAAAATGAGTACACAGGTTAACAGAAGATTACTTACCACCTGTAATAGACTGCAACTTATCAAGGACGCTTGTTAACCTATAAATTTGAAGATAAATTAAATCAAGCATTAATAAACAAGAATAACGTACTGGTAGATTTCTGTGAGCATGATTTTTTGCGAATTGTACCATGTTGTAAATTTCTCAGTATTTTTGCCAAGAAACAGTTGTAGATCATTTGTCATTTGCTCCTTGGTTTTCTTGTTGGCGACCATAACCATGATATAATCCGGAAGTTCATCATCTGAAAATTAACGCAAATACAAAGGAGTTGCTATGGCTATCCCACATAAAGATTTCAAGAATTTCAAATCAAGGCTAGGCAAATTTAGACCATAAGTTTTAAGGCATGTGAAATAGGAGTGGACCTAGGGGTCACTTCCCACCACAGAACCAGAAATTTTCCAACAAAATTGGGCACCATAAGTAAAATACTGGCACGCCTTTTTTGTTTTAGACGCCCAATTTTGCTCGGATGGGCTTTAGTGAAAATATCTGATCGTGAAACTAAACTTTGAAAAGCAGAGATAGGTTACTGAATGCAGGTCATACTGACCGCGACATTTGTGCCGTGCATCCTCCCTTGGCAGGGATTCAAACCTGATGCCATCGCTAGAATCAGCCACAGCTGAGATAAATTTAATGGATAATAACTATACATGGACAACTATAAATCAAATGGTCAGTCGGTGAGGTGTAGCCGTAAGGCCAGAATCATTTATATACCTACCAACATAAGCTCCAAGGTCAACTAATTTGGCTTTTATGGCAGACTAAAAAGAAAAGAAATGCATTCTCCTGTAGATGTTGTTTCAAAAAATGCTCACTAAATGGCCCTAGCGACAGCGTGTGTCACTGTCAGGTTGATGGAAATGGAATCGGAGATATATGGAGAAGGAAAGTTTTCAACAGTTTGGAGGTCGATATTAGATCCCTGAATACATTTTTCAATGTGTTGACCATAACGAATCGCTGCACAGTTTTAACCTAAAATGTATTTTGAAAACACAACAGTGATTAGGACCATCTCATTAAAGATAATTAAGATTTACCCGAATTTTCCGACTTATTTCTGGACCAACTTCCATCTTGGAAATTTGGACTGGTTTAATTCAATTCAATACAAATACATGTATTAAGTGGGAATTCTGCTCTGCGGGCCACGGATGCTTGTACTCTAAAGGCGCTTACGAAACAAAATCCTTGTAAATCGAACTGTCGCACCATCGAACTTTTTTGGGGGGCAGTTCTATCTCAAGATGAGAGACACTTTTTCACCGTGGGGCGAGTGTCCGAAAAACCGCAGAACGGAAAATTCAGTTAGCACGATCCCCTACCCCGATGTTTTGAAATAGTCCCTCGATTTTACGTCACCATAAAGGGCTATCCCGAAAATACGTCATCAAAATAAGCCAACATACTATTTTCGAAAATGATTAAAAAATTCATCTGCACACATATGAAATTGGTATTCCTGATTGTGTTCAATATTTGATACTATCTGCATGATTAGTGTTTGTCAAAATTTATTAACAACCGAGTTTATTGAGTGGTATATCACTGCGCGCCGCGTAGTACAACACAAAGGTGAGTGAGAAGGCATGTGGAGCTGTCATCGTGATGAAGAAGTTTCAGTTGCTGCTGTAAAATTGGCCTTTTACTGTTGTTCGATTTACGTAGGGCTAATTCGATAGTGGTGACAATGAATGAGAAAGCGTTTGTGTACTTGATTTTGATAGTGTCAGCATTGAATCAGGCGTGTTTTTCTGCTCAGAAGTGGCATGAAAAAAGGGTAAGTCACATATTTTTTACTTTTTTGTCACTATTTTGTAGGTAGGCTAGTACAGATGTTTCAGATTTTTTTTTCAATTACTTATAATAATACCGAAATTTGAAGTGTTCGTGCGGTTGATCTCAATTTTTGCAAATGAATGAATGAATCCTACCAAAATGAATTTATGAAAACATCTATGAAGATCAATCAAGTTAGTAACTAATGACAATGACAGAGCGCATGTTAATTTTAGCCACAGGCCACATTCAGGAATTTTCAAAGGGGTGGGTTTGGTTTGGTTGAAAAAAAAGGTCACTTTCTTAATTTCTTTACAGGGTACACAAGCCAAAATGAAGAAATTTAGAAATTGTGTGATCTAAGAATCTATTCAACTATGAAATCAATAGATGAACGATATGAATTTTAAAAAAGAAAAATTATTGAAAATGTATTACCTAATTTAGCATGAATAGAACCTTTATTTTTGCAGCAATTAAAATGCTCCGTAAAGACAAAATAACGCTGCAGAGACATAGACATTCTTGAGTGTCAGGTTAAATGGTTAAGAACTCAGTTAAAGAACTACCTAAAAATGTATAAAATGCTGATGTTTCTCAGTGTCGGGATATGATAAATTATTTTCTCAATAACTAAAATTGATACAATTTAGAAGAGATTATATTGGTGAATGTTTATTTTCTTTGATTCATTGAGTGGTCAATTATCCTCCAATTGGCTGCAATTATATTCAATAAAGTTAGTGTGTACAATAATTAGGCTAACCGTGGGCGGTGAGTTCATCCTTGAAGTTTCAGTCGATATTTAGAATTGATGGGGGAACTCTTGAATGAAAGATCTGTACGACAAGCTCACAAACCGGATACTTGATTGCACTATTGGCAGCTGTCGATGTAAACTTCTAACCGATACAAAGCATTCTATCTATTCAGTCATTTCTGAGATTGATCGGCTTGGAGAATGAATGATGTTTTGATCTCGAAGGGAATTGATTATACGTCTCATTCATTTCATTGATTGATTACTATTTCATTTGATTTGATGTCCCTTTTACAAACCCACCACACCTGCCTGAAATGAAAATGATTTCGAAATCATAAATCGAAGTGCATATAGGCCTAGCAGTGGCGTTGGAAGTGCAGCGGCACAATAATTTACTGAATGACGTTTTTTTTTCTTTGAATAGGGCCTACCACATTTTTGAAGAAATTAAGTAGGCCTATATTCGCCGCGGCAATATTTAGAACCTTGGCCGCGGCAATCAAAAATTTTTCCAACGCCCCTGCCTAGGCCCTATGGCAAAACAAAGGTCAAATTTAGGCTACGTAATTTTTTAGTAAGTTTTATTTCGTAAAGATAAATTTGACAGGAATACATAGGCTATTAATATAATCCTGAGGACCATGTAGGACAATATAAGTATTGATTTCTATTACATCAATTTAGCCAAAGCTGATATTTCATTGAAAAGAGAAAACTCCTTTATATATCATTTTTTTAATCGAAGTACATAATTGGAGATTTTGGATCCAGTTTGTGTAAACAAATCCCAACCAGCCTGAACCCAGCGAGTGATGAATGATGATTTAGCCTAACCTCAAGGTCGCTGTGCTGTAATTGGTCGTTAGATTGCTAGCCAGATGAAATAAGAAATGTCTTGCAGTCATAAATTACAAATGATACGTCTGATTTGGCCATGAAAAGTGGCTTTATTTACACGGTTAACGTGCTCGCTGCAAATTGCTGTCATTGCCAGATGATGCTTATGTATCTATCATAAGGCTGGACCTTACGCGCTGATGCACAGCATAATTCAAATAATGAAAAGGGGCAATATTTCGAGTGGCAACACTTCAAGTACTGTTTTAATAATGAAAATGATAAGAAATTCATGATGCAAAACCCACTTCACTTCTCCAGCTGCCTAGAGGACGTCAATATTTATCGCACATTTGTTCTTCGTAATCCGAACATTACAATGTAATAAGTCGGTACATTTTTTTTTTTAAGTACACTATATATGGTTATGAAGGGTCTAGTGATAGCCAGCTGGCTGTACTTAGAATAAAGTGACTGAAATAGTTCATTTGTACGGCCTGAACTAATGCTGGATATATCATCATTAAGATCAATTTGTTCTTCATTGCGCTATTACCAATTTTGGAGATTCTGTGAAATGGGAATGTCATCTTAGTATACTATTGGGGTTTGATATTTCGCTTAACCAGTCTCATAAATCCCTGACAGTGGTACGGTTTCTTGGCCAATGGTTCTACTATGGCTTCGTCTGAGAATTGAGGAAAAAGTGGTGGCTGGCTTGTGTCAAAAAGCATATGCTGGGTTTTAACCTGGTACTATTGGTATGAAATTCAGCTCCAAATTTGTATCATAGCTGGTTCTAGAATTTCGACTTAGTGTCATAGCTGGTTCTAGAATTTTGACTCGGTTATGAACGGTTTATTTCGCCTCTAAGGCTTCAGATAAATCATCACATAAGATGCAAAGAATGTCTTGAATTAGTACGGGAAACAATAATGATGCTACTTGGACAAAATATTCGACAAATTACCTAATATACATTCCTGAAGTTATACATGGACTGTAATCCATGGTTATACTCTCTTGATATTGGAATCATTCGTTTACATTTCTGCCGGGGTGTTCCCTCAGAGAGTCATTGATCAGTGACGTTTTGATTGCGCTGCAAGGTTACACGGTTACTATTAACTACCCGTAATCAATTAAACACATCTCACATCTCCAGCTATAGTTCGAGTGGGCTAGTCAAATATGATGTTGATATTGTCGTAATCAGGCAACTGGAATATGACGTCATTTACTGTTGACAAGACACGTGAGGTCATTCCACACCTACGTACCCTACCCGGTACGGTGAATGATAAGCAATGCCATGTATGGATTCGTACTCTCGCGTGACCCTGTTTTGCAGTTTTGATTTGAACAGTGGTTACTATGAATTGAGTTTATCCTTAGGGCTAACATGAAATGATACCTTGTTCCTCATCGACGGGTCATTTTTGTAAACTGCAATAGAATTTGTGAACAGTTTGTTTCTCTGCCGGATCTGTCTGTTATGGTTACATTGATCATGATTATGATCAAAAAGTTATGTACGGGTAGATAGGCAGCCGGCCTGTTAACATTTAAGCTCAGCAGAAATGAGAAAAGTTTTACTTGAAAATAATTCGTAACTGTTACCAATTATTTTTTGATTGACATTAGATTCTTTTGTTGAAACATTGGAAAGAAACGATTCAGTGTCAATCCAAAACAGTCAAACTCTGACCACGTCTTATGAAATCAACTCCTCTGTGGGTGTGGTAGTTTGTAAACGGACTTTAATGGTGTGCAATTAGCCTGAAGCCACCAATAAACCGTAGACAATGACGCCACTTTCATTATCAATTGGTTATTCGTGACTAGTGATGATAGTGATATATGGCAAGATTTCATTTTATAAATTGACATTCTATACAACAATCCATCCATCTATTGGTTATTTTTATGACGCTTGATGTAACTTCATCTCCCCCAGGATATACTAGCCAATTCGTGAATTGTCGAGATCGTATCGCGGCAAGTCGGCAAAATTGGTTATTGCTCTTTGGCCTTTTGGGATTTAGATTTGACCTACGTGAAGCTCGGTTAATAAAATCAGGGCGGCGGGGGAGAATCGAGAGCGGAAATCACAAATAATCATTGAAAATGGACTAAGGCGTGTGGGAGTACGGAAGCCCGTCGGTGAAATGCGCGATGAATTTTTCGTGATAAGTCGAATTTGGACGTAAGAATGATTTCGACATAATAAGTGAACATAATTAAAATTTCGATATAGTAAGTCAATTTGATAAGTCAAAATCATGAAAAAATAGATGATTAATTTATCTCGTATGTCACCAATGGTGATAAACAATGTATAATTTTTTATGATTTCAACCTATTAGGCCTATGTCAAATTTTGACGTGAAAAGTCCGAATTTCATATGTTTCACCAACATGCTTCCGTAGTAGAAGAGAGTTTGCTACCCATCAAAAATTAGATAGTCAAATTTGCTTATTAGTCCTCATTCACTTATACTTAATAAATCGTATTGGAAATAGAAATTCAGACTAAAAACTACGACTCATACGACTTATACCGAGTTTAACGGTATTTATTGACGAACTGAGGTTGGTGGATTCTTTCCCGAGTCTGTGCCTAATATTTTGCGAAATATCAATACATTGGATGACAAAACAGTAGAGAGTAAAAATGGCTTAGATTTCGATATTTGAAATTTTAGAATTTCGTCGAAATTCTCAAAAACACGCGACGTTTCGTGAGAGTTGTGAAAGATTTTCCGTTGTCGCGGTAAATTAACTGCGTGTCGGTGATATTGTTAATCGAGAGTTTAGACGACGCACAAACACGTTCGAACCACTTAAAATGAATGAAATAAACGCGACTGATTCGTTCGTTTCGGTTCCACAGGTTCGCTAGAAACAATCGCTTTTTCACGAAGCGAAAGAAGTAAAGATTCTGAAATTACTGCCGGTTTCATTCGTCTTGAATTTTTAGTTTTTTGCTGGAGATGATTTGAAAATGTTTCAAAATTCCACTCGAGTGTGTTGAATAAACGACGTACCGCTTCAGTGTGTTTAGTCTACACTGCGGTGCGGTGTATCATTAGTTACTTATATTTCAATATGATTGACAGAACGTGCCATTCTTTCTTACCTTGATTGATTCATACCTGAAAGTGCTGGAGATAATTTGAAAATTTCCCAAAAAAAATCCTCCCCAGTGTGTTGAACAAAGGTCGTACCGCTGTGATGTGTCTAGTCTACACCACGATGCGGTGTATCATTAGTTACTATTATTTCAATATGATTGACAGGAGCTGCCATCTTTGTGTGGAGATATAAACTAGAATACGCCATGAAGCAGTGTATTGATATTATTAGTAATAAGTATTATTGAGTCTATCATCAATGTATACACGGCGCTGCGGTGTAGACACACTGAAAGGGGTTAATGAAAATGATTGGCTTATAATCGGTAATGGCAGGATTTTCAGAATATGTAGTCTAAAATATTTTTTGACGCCTTATAAAACGTTACCACTATGAAACCTTAACAATGCTAACCATTCAGCGTCATTTTACAAACGACAACCGTAAATCGATGTGCAAAACGTCACAGGTTTATGTGTACACATACAAGCTATTTGGCAAAATATTATTGATAAAGATGTAGAATGGCTCCCTGTGATTATATAATGACCTCTATTTGAACGTCGGAATGTTATATTGCATTGAATATCATGAGAAGACGTATTGTAATAGTAAATGATGTATGATTATATCAGGAGCGGCAGGCATAAATAGAAATGATAAGTAAATCGGATTATTCGGTTAAATGGCGGATGTATACACGATTTGGAAGTCTGATATAAAAGTCAGACCCTGTCATGGGGATGCTAGTGGAATGACGAAGCTATCTACGATCTGAGTAGGGCCGGCGTGAATTTCATCGGCGGCTACAAGCGGTCTATATAAAAACGTGTAAACATATAATTTCAATATTCAAATGTTTTAGAAAATATGTTCGATATTAGGGGTATGCAGGTTTCATGAGATTAGCAATTTATAATAGCATAGCTGTCATATACGGCTCCGCGTCCACTGATGGCATGTGTATAAGGTGACAATTCAATTCAATACTTTATTGATCCTTATTACATTGAAATTCCGGGATAAAATTCCCAAATTCAATAAAGTTACAAATTTTAAACTAAGAAAATACAAAATACAAGACACACGGGTAATTCATACAGAATAACATGAATAAGTTATTTAAATGACAATGTCTACTTCAACCCAGACTCAAGTCTAGGATATCGAGTGACAGCCAAACCGGGCCCCGGGACCGGGCCGGCTGGCTACACGATATGCTCGAAGTCATGATGAAGCAGACATCAGAAGAGCTCTTTCTTCAACCATGGAGGCAATGAAGTTGCAGACCAGCTTAGAGGCAAAAGTGAATCGAAGTCGGTCACAAGTTGACAATTTTTTTTTAAATTAGACCAGTCAAAGACTGTATCATCTACCCAATCGCCAAATCTCATAATTCCCCTTATTTCTTAAAACTTCGATTTCAAATTTGCAATTCCACATTAGCTTATCCCAGAAATTCTACATTTTTTCGCAGGCGTCAAATAATTTATTAAAGTTAATTTTCTTGTTATAACTGATTTCGAAATATCTGCATGAATTTATTTCAAATTGCGATTACTGGGGCTAGTTGTTAGGTTAATGCTTAGATTTTGAACTGGTCTTGGTTTATACACATATGACTGCAATCTTACCAGTTTTATTATTTGAAAAAAAAACATTCTTTGACTTACGTCACAAGTGAGCGACTGAGCCTGGAAACATATGCGTCAGAAAATCTCAAACCATATTTAGTCGTTCAACAAAAGTCTCACTATCATTATCAATTCTTCTATGAGACCATTGATTAACTGATGTATCGGGGTAAGATTTATCGGTTTATGGGCTGTAATTTGGAGCGATGTAGTCGGTGATCTTTGACGCGATAATCATCGAGTTCCACGCGATCTGATAACCGTTAATTTGCTGAGGTACACAAATAGCGGTTTGATTACCGGTACTGTGTCCTACGTCTAGATCTCACACGATACATCATTACGTCAATGCGCATTATAATGGAAATGTCGGGAATAAATTTTCTCCGTCCTACCAGTATCAATTAAAAACCACGCTAGGACTAATCATGGACTGATGTTTAAACTAGAGTTTGATGTGTCTGTTGATACGTCCACGGACTATCTTTACTAAGCATGGCGTTTCCCTAAAGATGTTAGTTAAGTCTTAGGCATTATAAAATAAAAACCCACCATACAGATTTTGAAAATTTTGAAACCAAGAATCAAAAATTTAAATGACATGCAACATTTTGAACTGTCACTAGAGATCCTCATCAGGTGTGTGAGGAAATAACTAAAAACAAGGGGTATAAATACTGGGGGGAGGGGAACAGGTTTATCTTAGGCATATTTCAATGGCCACATTATTCATGACCATGCATTCATTGATATGCCATTAATTTTCATACCCGCTCTGCTCCCTGTAACATTTGTTTCCATTGAAAAAAGGGAGCATTCTCATTCGGTCTCTATACGAATAATTTAATTGCTTCATTTCGAAGCTGATATCAAAAATATTTCCATTACATACATTAAGCATTCACATGCGCTCGGCTGATAAGATAATTGAACGTGATTCCGTGTTTAGATTATGAAATATTGAACCGTTATTTTAAACAGCTGTAATCACAATCTATATAGACATTTAAGCTGTGTGTTCTGCCCGCTGCTGGCTAGACTACGAATTTGCTGCGTACCTAAAAGGAACCAATTTTAGAGCCAGACCGAACAAGAGGGGCGCGTCCACTCACGCCTTGTAGAAATACAGATGTGTAGTTCTGACTGGACGTTCAGATGTCCCTGCGAGTATTTGCCTGGACATTCCAAAGTTCAAATCATTAAAAATTTTTTTTCCGATAATGTATTCAGTCGGTAAATATGTTTCTAGTGAATATGAAATTGTTTCTATTTGCTATTCTTATTTACTTTTCTCAGATGACCAGTCCTTAGAAAAAATGCTTATATCGTGTATGAATAGGCCTTAGGATGAATATGTATATCTAGTAGGAAAGCTGAGATCAAAGGAAGTGTTTTTTCGAGCCAGATCAACCATTAACCGCCGCTGCCAAAAAGGTCTGTGTCTTATTAATATGGACCTGGCCTGTAGCACAGGTCAAGTTTTCATATGATCTCTGATAATTCTGGAATTGACTTGCCTCACTTGCCGCAGCATAGTTTTGTTTTTTGTTTTGTATTTTAGGAACAAGTAAATGGGCGCATTCTAATTAAACACTTAAACATAAACACAGGGCCAAATTTGATTCGTTTCATCTCGATGTGCTCGCCGGCTTGAAATCTGTTGTGCTTGCCCGTGATGGCTCTTTCGACAAGTTTTAAACTAAAAGATAATCACCCGATTAAGGGAGCAGTATCTCGAATGATAACAGTTGCATGTGATGGAAATTTTGTATCTTCTTCACACTAGAATTGATGCCTATACCCGTAGGCAGATAAGCAGCTTAAATTCTTAGGGGATGGTTAAGTTTAGCCGGGAGGCAAGATGTTTATATTTTTTTCCATAACAACGTGTTATTGCGAACAATAATCCAAAAGCAATAATACTGTGTAAAAAATTCATGTATAGGCATATGATATACAGGTATAAATTCAACAGGTTTTGGGGTTGTATGGAATATTGTTTAAATGAAAATTATGTACTTCGATTTCAACCCAAGATTCTCTAAATTCGACTTCTGCATTTGGGATTTGGTAAAAATTTGATTTTTTTACTTTAAAATCTAAGACCCCTTTTTTGTTGCCGATGGATGTGCCGAGTTTGTAAAGGAAACATCCAATGAATAAGAGATCGACAAAAATTAACAATGTCAAACCCATTTCCGCCCTAGTTGTTTGAATTCGAAAAAAGTTTCTATCTGACGACACTGAATTTTGTGTAAATATCGTTCGGTTAACCGTTCAGTGTCCTTTAAATGTGTGAATTATTTAGTGATATCGCGGTGAAGGAAGCTGAATGGGGTAACAGTATACAAACGACTAAAACACGGGTGACACATGTGAAATCTCACATTTATTAAGTTGTTGCCGGTGTAATAAGGTGTCACGAGGCTGGACAACCAGCAGGACATGGCAGAGGGCAAAAAGAGGGCAACGTTCGCTGATATTACACTCCCGGCTATACCTGATGATACCGTTCAAGCCACTTGTCTTGTATTTTTCTCTTCCCTAATTACAGCGCTTGCCTCACTTTCACAAGATTTACAATACGTTGCATACAGTACACGCTGTATTTGTGTACCTAAAGGAACTATTTCACTTTAGCTGGCTAAATTTGATTCGTTCACTAATGGGAAAATTTCATACGGGAAATACGAAAAAAGGGTTCAAAAAATCAAACCAAGGTTTGCAAAAAAAGTATTTCACTCTATCCAGCAAAATTTGATTCGTTTGTTCACAAATGTGAAAATTTCATGTAATGGAAATATGAAAAAAAGGGTTCGAAACATCAAACTCCCGTTTGTCTCATACAGTGAAGCATACGCAATGAAATCTAGGCCTTAAGTAGTTTTGGTTGAGTCGACTCTCGAGGGAAATTCCATTATGAAGGCTAGTACGTTTTAACGCATCCCATGAGTCGCTTTTTACGCATTTCTCAATTATTTAGGTAATTTTTTCTGGTAGGTCGGTGTTGAATGTTTTTGCACGGTTGCGCTTATTTTAGTCGAGTTCGTCGGTTGAGCGTGAAGTGTTGCTTCGTCGGTCGTGGGAAATGATGCTTCCGTGCGGAAACGAGCTTCCATTTGCGAGAGTCAACAAGTGTTTTGCTTTGCGCAAACACGATGAAGCTATTGGAATGCTAAACGATATAAAAATGTCTTTTGTTCGAGATGTTAAAAATGATGGCCAAAATTTAACGCCGTTGTGTTACATGTAAGATATAAATTTTGATTTTGATTTCTTTTTTTTTTTTTCGTTTCAAGGAACGACACCGATCAAAACGAGTGCCAGCTCGAAAAATAAGTAGACTACTTTCGCAGATAAATCAGAAAGATTTCGATACCGAGCTTCGTCCGTTTCTGAAAGTTCGATATCCCGGTTCGCGAGGTCACGATGAAGTCAAACAGGTAAGTCGCTAACTCAAAAGAATGATGTCTAAAAAAACGTTAATGCGTCTACTTTCAGCCTAAAACTATTCTATTCTGGTGAAGATTTATCTAGTCAGAAAAATTGTAAGCTTTAATTCACTGTGGAACCTTACAACATTGAATAGAAGAGGCAAATCCAAGGGGGGTTTAGGGAGTATTGACCCCTGCTCCGTGTTCAAAAATTTTCTGATGCATGTAGTGATATCAAATGATGAAACGAACCACAATTCAAATCTTTATCCATTGCTGTTTCGGCATCTGCCAGAAATTACTGTAGGTGATGCACAAATTTTTATGTATGCATTTTTCATTGAAACATGAAGAAATTACCGGTATATCTCGGAAAACACTCTGCTCAAATTTCTAGATCCGCCCCTGGATGGCCTCTCTCACATTAGCTTGGTAAAGTTCACAATTGCGGTAATGATTATACTGTAGGATTTACAAATTCATAAAAGCTTGAGACCTGTTTCTACATTTGGGTTACTACTAGGGATAGGTCTATTTGGTCTGGTTACGGCTTCAATCATGGAGACTTCGTTAAACAAAGTAGGATGCACGCACCAACAATAAACCAGTCATGTTGGGCTGTTTGTCATATGTTCGGTGATGAAAGTCAAAAATAGATTTTCAGAATACCGGGTAAAATTGTCTTTGATGTGTTATCCGTTGATGTTGTTCTTGAATGGTTTGAGCAAAACCAACTTCGATCATAGACGTTTTCTTGTTATCGAAATTTGTAGCATATCATCAACGAAATGGAATACAACCTGCGTTGGACAGTCGAACGAGACACTTTTGTCGCCACGACGCCGAAAGACAATTACGATACCGACGTAATGATCAACCGCACATTCACGAACATCGTAGCGACGTTTAATCCGAACGCCCGGCGTTATTTAGTGCTGGCCTGCCATTACGACTCGAAGTTGTTCCGCGGTTACGATTTCATCGGCGCGACCGACTCGGCCGTGCCGTGCGCGATGATGATATACATCGCGAAACTGCTGAATCGCAGTCTTAGCGACCACTCGCAAGCGGTGAGTAAAATACTATCAGTTCTCCGGCCACGTTTTCATGCTGCCCTATTTTCATTGGAAGAATACCGAAGAACACCATTTGGCACACTAATGTACAGGCGTATTGTACGCCTGATGATGGCTAAAAGTCTTTAGGTGATACGTTGCTATATACATTATGATATAGAAATTCATATGGAAAGTTCCTTATAACTAAATTATGTATTCGTATAATTCCACGTATTCTTGTCATTTATCCTTAAATGGAAAAAAATTGGGCTCAAACATCTGTTTCCTAATCTTTAATATTTGCATGTATGCATGATTCATAAATTCGTGATAAATACCGGTTTTAAATGGGCCGTTAACTGAATGACTTATCACATTTAATCTCGCATCGTCTGAATCTCGGAAAGAAATCATTTCTGAGATGATTCGACGTTTCATAATCTACCTGGCTGCGATATTGCCTATTAATCTCATCTACCGACGCTTTGAAATAACCTACACGTTTTTCGATACTGTCGGCGTGTTCGCCGCGATCATTTTGGCATCATTCATTATGAACAAAAAACTGTTGCTTGAATAAAACTGACTTTACCCTGTGATGTCGCTATAATAGGCCGTCGATGAAACTACCAGTACTTGTGCGTCGGTGAAGTTGTTAATGCTAGTATGGGCAGGTAAAATTCCTCAACAATCAGTACCCAAAGATGAACAGGTATAAATATCATTTATACTCATATATATACACAGTGGTTCAGGGTCTAACATATGTTTTCTTGAATGTTTCTTTTTTTAAATTTTATTATTTATTTGCCGCTGCTTTTAGATTTTATCCAATCCTTTGGGATGATTAGGTTTCAGATAGCATGAGGTTGAAAATGTATCACTATTTTACCCCAATAGCTATTGATAGAATTCCGCGACACTGTCGAAATGCAATTAAGCCCAGGAAAAATGAGATGAATTAGATGCGCTCAAAGTTCAATCGTGATGACCAATCATCGGTTTCTTTCAAAATTTCAGACGGATGATCTCACGCTGCAGTTGATGTTTTTCGATGGCGAAGAAGCATTTGGTCCTTGGACTGAGACTGACTCTATCTATGGCTCGCGTCATCTCGCGAATCAATATGCACAACTATCGCATCCCAACGATCCAACGAAGAAACGAATTCATGGAATTGTAAGATATTTTCCCCTTTATAGCCCACTAGGGGCATAGTTTTTGTCCATTGACCATCGTCTATATGTAGATAGAATCTTGTTGTATTGGAGAGTTTTGAAGGCGCTTCAATGGATAGTCTTGATATTTGGTTTATAGATCTGTCCTAGATACATTTGCGGCCCAAAAACCAGCCTGATTCGAGATGGCTAACTGGCAGCCATTGTTGTTAGCTAAACTTTTCATACATTTTTGAAAGGAAATTTTGAAGATTCAATCGATTATAAGGCCGATCGTTGTGATAAGAATTGGGTCAGTCAGACACAAGATATACTTAGTATGGCCATTTGAACCAGCAAGGCAGAAAAACCATCATTGCTGCTTTGCGGCTATATTGTTTTAATTCTTTCTCTCTTTTCATTTATAATACAAATTTTTTCAAAAGGCCTTTCATGGTTTCACTGATAGATATTCAAAAAGCTACCAGTTAACACGGTGTAGCCATTTGGATAAGTCGTCAACATTATGATGATTCCAGCTATGACGACTTAGAATCGATTTTGCCTGTAACTGGAGTAGCCACATTGCATTCGTAGTTCGGCACCTGAGAAATGGATAAACCTCAAATTTCACCATTCGACTTTGCATCTTTTATTCATGGTTGGCAACTTGTAGTAAGGTGATCCGACATTGATTATCATCCGTGCTGACTCAAATTTATCGTGACAAACATGTTCGATGTACCGGCAGTTTGCAGAGCTTGAAAAATCTGTTTAAAGCTTATTTGGTATCAATGACATGTTTTTCTAGCTAAATCCACACTTTTTCTTCAGTTTTATACCATTATCGTTTTGTCAAACGATTTTATACAAAAGTAAATATCGTCGACGCGCTTCGTCTTGAGATTTTAACAATAAGACAATCGTTTTATTCCGTTCGTCAGCGAATCCGGTTTCCATGGTACTGACTGCTGCGACGAAAATTAGGACCGGAAATAAGGTTTCGATAATTACACACCGCTTATGAACCTCAACTCTTGTTGCGGGTTGAGAAAATTGTTCACGCGGAAAGATAGCGTAGTTAGGGAACGACTTTCTACGGCATAACGAATTCATCATGCGTCGCGCGTGGAAATCAAAGGGAAAAAGCGGCTAGTCGATCTGACAAGTGTCCGAGAGTTGCGGTTGATTTTAAAAATATTCAATTAAGATCAGTCAATCAATGTCACATGGTTCTCACGGTACAGATTTTGAAATAATAATTCCCAGTTTGGAAATATTTGGGAATTTGATGAATTTTCCTCCTATCGGGGAAATATTTGGGAAAATCATTTACATTTCGCGTATTGCATTTGCCAAGGGGAATTTTCATAAGCAATTTCTCTTCAAAATCACCTTTATCAGCCAGTCACCACTAAAATGTTGATTGTAGTAAGATGATGTCTGTTCATTTCCATTTGAGAAAATTGAAAAAATTACTTGGGAATTTTTAATTCATGTAAATATTGGAACCATGATGTCAATCCAGCACGAAATCATCAATAATTAGAAAAAATTTTCGTAAAAAGTGAATGTAGTCATATTCCGGTAAGGTATTTGAGGGTATAGTCTGATGATGTTGGCAATCATTACCCTTAAAGCCGATACATCATGACCGAGTTGGCAATTCTATCTCGTCGAGTTATGACTACGTCGTACGGCGATCACCGTTCCGGGATCATTTATTCAGCGACAGTCATAACTTAGTTACGAATGAGGTTATATGTTCAAAGGTGGACATATCTCTTTGATGATGGGAGATTTGCATTTTGCGGTATTCATGCCTTCCGTTCTTTTTGTTCGAAGCTCGTTGGCAGCGCGGCACCTCGCTGTTGCCTACCTACGTGTGCGTACGTGCGCCGCATGATATCCGCCGATCCTGTCCCGAATCTTTCGGAAATATTTCGGTAACTGATTGAAATGCCAGACAAAGCGGAAAAAGCGGAGAACGTCTTTTACTTTCGTGGTATTGACTAATCAATCATGTTCAACTGTGGCATCTGCAGGTCACATCGGTTTGTTCATCAACCTTTCTTTTTATCGATATCTGTATGGGCGGCAGTTAAGGACGGCGTTTTCAACAATCATTAAAAAATTCTTTTTCGTTTTTGTTCGAAATGTTCCCTATACGTTTTGATATTATTTTTCAACCTCTTCACGTATTAGTATTTCTCTACTTACTGCCTGTCTTGTGCATCAACAATGCATGCCTCTTTGTAGATAGTTGAGACTATTTTCAGTCTGGATTATAGTTGTTTCACCCACAATGTTAATTCAAAAAAGCAATTGTTATTATTTTTGTTCTGACTTTTCTGGTGGATTATTTCCACCCATCTTCATCTGAGATTTATATGTAGACGAAAATGAACCTCTGATGAAGATGGGTGGAAATAATCCACCCAAAACGTCAGAACAAAAAATAATAACAATTGTTTTTTTTTAGATTACATTGTCGATGAAACAACTAATGTGTGCCTCATTTACCTGCCATGTCGACAGAGCAGGGTTTCCAGCGGTCCTTCCAAGTCCTTCTTTGTCCTTCCGTTGGAAAATGTTTTGACTTACATCATCTTCGTCCTTATTTTTGACCATAAGTCCTTCCTTTTGGTAAAAAAGTCTTTCCAAATTCAATTTTTATGTATTTTTGCGCTCAATTTTGTCGCGGATTCGACTGTTGAAGTATTTTATTACTCAGGCCTGGTAATTCAGTTGTCAGTTAGATTGAATATACATGTAAGTGTTATGGAATTACCCTGAAATGACTGGTCTACACGACTATAGCATTCCGACAAAGGCATTGCGAAAATGCTCCCTTATAGGCCCTCATTTTACTGGAAATTACTTCTTTCTGAGTCAAAAAGTCCCTCCTTTTGGGGTTGAAATTGATGAAAAAGTCCTTCTTAGTACTTCTTTTTACCCTGACCTTGCCACTGGAAACCCTGTTACAGTAGCCCACAGTTCAGTCACCAACTGGAAATAAAAACGATAGGAAAGAAAAACAATATTTCAGTTGCCGATCTAACGATTATTGCGGTATAGGTGATGATTAGAAAAACATCGCGAACCTCTCAGTATATTTCTTGTGCGATTACGAGATTGATGTCGCGGCTCGAAGCGATTTCTGTCGCAGCGTTTCCAATTAAAGGTGCGGCGTCGAGTTCTGCAGGCTAACGAAACAACGACGTTGATGACGACGCTGTCTTCTCATTTTTATAGCGTGTTCATATTGACGCATTTATTAGTCATCGGAAGAATTATCGTCTGAAATTATCGCTGAAAAATGCTGTAAATAGAAACGAGAGTCGCGGCGTTGTTTTTCGTACGTGACTTCACCGATTGATCGTATAGCGTTTTCAGTGAATTGTCCTTGATGACTCCGTGCATAAGACGCTGACAATTGTATTATTGGGATAAGGTCTTCACCTTGTTATCAATGTTCGTCTATTTATAGGCCTAGATGGATATTCTTTATTATTAATAACCAGTTCAGTATGTAGGGGATTAATGGCATCGATTTCATCTGACGTCGAAGGTTACAGGAGCAGTTTATCAGGGGCAGATCTAAGGCTGCAGGGGTGTATACTACTCAAAAATTTTCAAGTCACCCTGAAAGTTTAGGGTTAAATTCATAAGCTTGTTATCTGTGTTTCCAAAACTGAGTTGATATTTTCCGATGAGCTTTCTTTCGGAGTGCCCATATAATTATATGATATACCCAATTTGGGGGAGCACCCTTCCCTGAATCAGACCCTAGATCCACCTCTGTTTATATCTTTAATACGCAGTGAAACACAAGCATGATCTTTTGTTGGACAAAGCAGATAGCAGATTCTGAGCTAATGAAAATTGAAACCTTACTGAAGCAAATATCAGAGGACTAATTGATTTCCATCATCACCACTTCATGAAGTATTAAAATTTATCAAATTTTGTCATTTGTGTCATAGAATTTTATGGTTTGCTCTATCTAATAAATCATTTATTTGAGCGTTTGTTTTGATGAGGTTCCAGTAACCGTTCACATTTTCACAATGAATACGTGTACGTGAAAATGTATTTATATCCTGGCATTCCGAAATGACATGTTGATTTTTTTCATAATACACATACATAAATGTGCATGTGATAATGTAGGATATCCCATTGCACATAGTTTTTTTTGCTATTGTGGCCTGCAGGAATATTCTTGATGACATTGATATTGTCACCATAGGCGACTACGTATCTGTCAATTCATTGTTGTCTCACGATCAAATGAAGGCAGTGTTAGATCCGTCAATTTCAACGCAAGTTCATTAGCTATTGGTGAATAAAAAAGTGGTTCCACGAAATTCATTTGTACCAAAACAATCATCACTCACAAACATAGAAAATTCATATGTAGCCGGAATGTCCATTTTTATCTTCAAAGAACGTAGGCGTTTCTGGAATCAATATCAAGTCTGATGAGAACCACTGTTCGTTTGGCATTTAGCGTCATTGATTTTAGAAGTTTTCTGACTCCTCTATTTTCAGGATGTGTTGGTGTTATTAGATTTAATTGGTGCTAAAAACCCGACGTTCTACAACTGGTTCGATGTAGATGTATCCAAAAATAACTTTAACATGTTACATACGATAGGTAAGTGGCAAAAAAGTTAAGCCAATATTCAGGTAACACCTGTATACTAACGTCATCACAGTCCCCATGCAAGTAGGCGATACCTGTAAAATATTCATAGATATAATTTTTTTTTCATCCATTGCTATGATTAATCATGTGATGCGTTCTCAATTTTCTGCGATGCCAGCTTCTCTGAATGGTAGAATTTTCAATGTGATTGCCATCAGAAATCTGAGAATGTTGGTCTGGTTAAGAAAAAGTCCATTATCGCCAGTCTACCCGAGCGCTGATGTGATAAACTACCTTTTAACTAATTGAAAAAGTGCTTGTCATGTTCCTAATGGAATAAAGTCTGGAGTTTCGCAAATAGCGTTGTCCACCTTCAGATTAATAAAGATAGCAGTTACTTTTTAGAATTTTTCTTTCCCCAAATTGGCCTTCTACAGTTAGACTGGATCCAGTTCCACAGTTGTGAGTTAGTATTAACTCTATAGAATAAGATTACAGAGTAGTCCATTTTCAATGGGTTAACTCTGAGTTATATCTTAACTCACAATTTTGGAACTGGGTCCTGGTTGATATCATTCCCGATGGGTAGAAATATTTTGAAAGGAGTTCATTTTGTTTTATCGCTTCAGAATCAAGATTACGGAATGAAAGCCTACTGAAAGTTAGGCACAAATATTTTGAAAATTGGCAGCCAGCCGGCTCAGGTATAGAAGATGATCATAAACCATTCTTACTAAAAGGTACGGTAATTGCGATTCTGAGAACACCGTTTTTTTTTGTTAAACAGTTGAAACGATTATCATACATGAAAGTATAATATATCATTAAGGCGTATATATATCATATCATCAGGGACATTCCTGGATACAAGGAGTTTTCAAGGAGAAAATTTAAAATTTCGAGGAAGCGTCTGCATCACTTTCATATCCTAATGCGGGTACCCGGCATTCACTGTGTGATTGGTAATGAAAACCAGTTCATTTTCAATGAAATTTGATCTTGGATTTTAGGCTTCCAAATCCAAAAATTATCAAACAAGTCATTGAATAGACATAAGAAGGTTCTAAGAACCACTTTCTCATTCACTGTATGGTAAAGATTTCACTAAAAATTGTGATTTACTAATGAGAAAAGTGGACTCAAATTTACTGTAATTGAAATGTAGAAGGAATTGCAGCGCAGTTACCCAGTGCCACTAACGATCCTGATGGAATCGTCGTTTACCACAAGCGTTGCCAGTACCCCATTACAGTAGATTCCTCGTAAAACTTACAAATGCGATTCCTCTAGATGATGGATTCATTCTCTTAAATAGGCTAAAGTTGATAATTAATGAATCGATTCATTAGCATTCGATAAGCCCAAAGCACACATGGCAAAACGTTTGATAAGAATAAGGTATATCTTTCCTAGTTATTGATCACTCACATCATAGATATTCGAAAGCGATTCTTCTAGATGATAAGTTCATCTACTTAGAATAGGCTCAAGTTGATAATCGATGAATCGGTTCATTAGCATTCGACGATAATGGTGTAAATCATTTGTTCTTACAGTTGTGAATTAAGAGTTGAATGATTGAGAATTACTTAATCCCAAAAAAAGAAATTGGTGCGACATTCGACATTTTAGCCATTTTATTTTCTTCCAATACATCATTCTGGAAGTATGCGGAAAAGCAATTAGTTGGTTTTTACAGCCAAAGCCAGCTAAATGTCAGAATTCTAGAGAAATAATTCCAGAATTTTCAAGAAATTTCTAAACCCTAACCCTTTTAAATCCTTAAACCCTTACCCTCTATAGACTTAACCAGAATTTTCCAGAATATTTTTTCCACAATTCCGATACGCCCTATCAGCTGATATACTTTCTGGAAAATTCTGAAATTCCTATGAACTCGGTTGTTTAAATAGAAGTATCTTTCTGGAAATATCCGGAAATTTCCAGAAATGCCAGATGTCGCACGTAAATGATCTTTTATTTTTCGTTTTTGAAGTATTTTTCTTCGAGGCAAATTTTAACTCGAAATTATGGAACTGGGTTCTCGTATTGCCCGAAGTCAAAATTAAGTCGTGTTTGATATTAAAGGTCGCAGATCTTATATCTAATCGAAGAAATATTTTCAGGTGTGCCGATCGTGCATCTAATAGCGTTTCCATTTCCGACTGTATGGCACAAGTTAGACGACGTGGAATCGGAACTAGATAAAACATCCATCGAAGATCTGAATAAAATAGTGACGGTCTACGTTACCGAATACCTACATTTGTTACTGTGAGATGAGTCCCATCTTGCACGAAATATGGATTGTCTTCTAACTCGACCTTCTCTGTATATGTACTCGAGTTTCATGTACATCATTTTCATTCGATTAGTGTTTTCGTGATCTATCGCTTTATTTGTTCGTGATACACATATCTTTATTTGAGTGGGTTGAAAATTGTTTTTGACAGTTATTTATTTTGAATGTTTTGTTTTTTGCTGTACATTATTGGCACGGCTAGTTTGCATTAGTCACACTCGAGTTAAAGAATTAAACCTAGAAATTTTAGAATATTGAAAGCAAAGTACTCTTGATAAGGGAGATTAGATGAAATTAAGTAAATTTCATTTTTTATCATATATGATATATCAAAAAGCCATGACGCGAAATCAAAAAGCAGACTTGTTTGTGCATTTAAGCAAACATGTTTTTTTAGTTGTTTATTTTATCAAGTGAACTCAGCTGCCTGATTCTGAGCTATTCAAGAGTCGGAATGAATATTCCTGGATATAGTGGATATATTGAAAAGTTTCTTATTTCCCTAGTAGCTAATAGTTTAGGGTTTCTCAGTCATGCATTATATTATCAAATCAGGATAATGGTTAGATTTGTGAATATGTGCCGAGGGCTGCTGATTTTCTGACATATCTTTTTGTACTTATTTTGTGCAAGGTGGGTGCGGTGATTTTACATTGACTTACGGCAAAAATGAATTTGTCTTTAATCGCATTGAAATTGTAGCTTCACATAGAGTGTTTTGATCATGAGTTTCTTCATATTTGTACAGTACTTCAGCTCTTCAGTAAATGACTTGACTTCTACTGCTAACTAAAGACCATTGTTATAGATGATAATGGAGCAAGAACTATTTGACAAAGATCGTTGTGGTTTTTGGAGCCTCTCACCAATTAACATCACGATCCAGTTCGAATGCTTGAATTAACTAATCAAGTATTTGATTGAGAATTGAATTCAGAGTTTCTAAAGTTTTGTGAAACCTTGGCAATCAAGCATAATCTTGCAACTGAAATAACAGTTGATGGAAAATACCTTCATTACGTTGATTATCTGCTTACCAAACACATGTCTTTAGATATTCAATAGCTTTCTGTCTGTCTTAAGAAAGTCCATTGTCTTCATCAACTGTTTTAAGAATCAGGGGCTTTGATTGTGGTAACAGATATATATATTTGTATAATATAAGCAGTGTATATAATATGTACTTGTATCATGTTAGGTACATGGAAAAAAATAAAAGAATATTGCAATTATTTTAAACTACGCTTGATTTTTCTTTAGTTTTCTCTTGCTCAAGTGGATGGATGTTGACATGGTACCTCAAGGAAATTAATTTGAATTAACTATAATTATGGTATCTCATTATTCCATTGTCCTTTCCTCGTGTGTGAGCAGCTATTTATCAGGGGGTGGTCCTGACCCTTGCTTTCCCATATATGTGGCCCTTTTCGTCATGACAGAGATCATTAAAACCTGTAGATTTGACACTCGTCCTCTCGGAAATTGCAACCTTTAGGATGGATTTCTTCAAAAATATCTAAAACCAAGAGCAGGACCCCAATAGAAGCCTCTGCCACTGCTTTATCCGAGAAATGCCTTTTATTCTGGACTCTGGTTAACAGATTATGATGATAAATCCAAGATGGGAATTCTGGAATCAAAACCTGCCTGACAGTATCCAGACGAGGTAGAGATCTTCCTAGATCGAAACAAAAAGATTTGCAATGAACTCAATTAGACGAACAACATATTTGTTAAAAAATTAACTTATATTATTCAATTATCTACCATTGAACTGTACAAAATGCATTCATCAAACAGTAAAAATATTAAAATGGCAACTAAAAATGATGTACGGGTACATGTATTTCATGGCAAGTCTTTAAATCTATTTAGCATGCATGAACCATACAGCCCTTCTACCGATAGACTGAAACCATAAATTGCATGTGCTAAAGTATGGAGAAATAATGCTTGATAACTATTAGGCGTAGTCATACCAAATTTATCAAAATTCTTCAAAAAGATCTTCATTTATGGTACAAAGATGAATGCGCAGAAGCATGTTATCATCATCTTTTCTGATCTGAATAGGCCTTTGCCATATTCATATTACAGTCACCTCGCAAATACTGGCTAAGTATCAAGCTATGTGTTCTTACATTTTTGCAAACATAAATTGATAACTAAAAAGTCATGATATATATTTATATATATATATATATATATGTACAGATTACATTGTTTTGGCTCTGCAAGTATAGCACCATTTTAAGTTATATAAAAAAATCTACATTATCATATTCTAAAGCTTGGAATATTCCAAAAAACAAGCTACGTACAAGTTGCGAATACTAAATTCATGCACTAACATAAACCGAGCATGCAATCTAGTACTGTACCAATAGACTCAGTCCAGTAATTAACTCAGCCCAGAAATATCTAATTATTCAAAGGATATCTAACTGAAACATATCATGCTAAGTTTTCGTGTAGAATTATTATTGCCAAGTTTTGGACGTATCGTCTACTATATAGACTGCGGTATTAAATTCCGTGATAACATTACGAGAAAATAGTTTTGAGCCGTAAACGCCTGTTAAACCGCAGAGACGCAGGTAAAATATGTCTACAAAATGCTAATGCTTTACAGCTAACGTTTCATCTTGGGTCTTCCATTTACAGTGTACACCACAAAATTTCCTCGTATTTCTAACCCCCATATAGAAGTTTCATCTATTCAAGATTGAAATGTGCATGCATAATAAATGAATAGCCCGTTACAGTGACACACCCTTAGTGTTTTAATGATGAAATTGTTCTATATAGCTGAACACTGCACGCAATAAAGATCATAGTAAACAGCGACACAATCTTGTCTAACGTGGAATTAACAGGCTTTGAGGCAAACGTATCAATTTACAATATTTATAAATGTTGTATGATTATAGAAATAATAATAATATACATGACTTTCATATGCCTTACCCATTGAGAAATGAAGTCAGATCTATACATTAACAATATCGTATGAAATTTCAATTTCAATTTATTGCAACATATAACAAACAATGTTTACAGAGATAAAAGGCACATCCAAGTGCAACATACGCTCAATACAGCAAACTTCTCCAATTCAAGCAAATAATTTGCAAGTGCGACATTTATCGTTTTTCGCCAGCAAGAAAGTCTTAACCATTTCAAGTCGCAACAACGGCACAAATGCGAATTTTTCAGTCATGGTATCTGCTAATACGTTAAATTATTAGCTAAGTACAACAATCGCAATAAATTAGGATTAATCGAAGCCCTGCATTATCATTCGCTAATGGCTTACAGTCCGACCCATTACTTATTCTATAACTACCAGTCATTAATGCTATTTACGTTTCTGCGACGTATCCGATAAATTTATAGCCATTTCATTTCCATTACCGCCGCTATTTTGTTGTTGCTGTTGTTGTTGGGCAAGTTGTAACATCTGAAAAATGAAATAAATATCGGTCAGGTAAACGTCAAATGTCTGGGTTGTAATGTATATATATATATACTTGGAAGCTACAGCGTCATCTCATGATTGCTTTTTACAGCAACAATGAAAAGCCAAACTGCCATCTATATCTTTTTTCAAACACTTACCGGTGCAGGTAATGGGAATGTCAAAAATTGCTGTGTTCCTGAAAACAAAGAAGAATATGTTGATTTCCGAAAGCCTGAACGGATAATCAATTTCGAAACCTGTATTTGATCAAATTACATACCTCCTTGTCCATCTTGACCAGGTATTGCTATAGCTGTAGGTGTCTGTTGTAAGTTGAGGATATACCCCTCCGGTAAACTACTGGATAAAGCACCGGATGAAGAAGCCGCGTATACAATTCCTTGCGGAGTTTGATACATCATCGTTGGTGCCTGCGACGTTGAAGTTCCAGAACTGCCACCTTTCAAAAAGAAAACATAATTTCAGTCGTTTTATCCCACCGACCTAGCACATTGGCTGAGTTATGAGTCCATTGGCTAGGTTTTTTTCTACTTCCCAAACTAGCTATGAATAAAGGCATTATAAGTGACTTGACTTCAATGTTTATTTTTCCCAAAGCAGGGAGAGACCATTGGCTCAAAGATGCTTTCTTATTCCTCAACTCGTTTAGCACTATATTGAATGAAAGCATTATTATTTATTTCATGGTCAATTTTTCCTAACACATGAGAAGAGGCGATAGAAGAAACTGCTGCTGTAGCCAAGACTCACCTGTCACATACACTGGTGTTATTGTGTTAGTCGTTGAATTCGATGACTCCGTCTGATTGGTGGCTGAAGATGCACCTGGAAAAAATAGAAAAACAAAATCATATCTTCATTTAAGAAAACCACCTTTTTTCTACTCTGAACAATGGTTGTTTTTTGTAAAATTGATTGCTTACCCGATACAAGAGTCGGTATTCTCAATAATGCTGCCTGCTGTTGTTGCTGTTGATTCTGTAAAGTACTAATGAGCTGTGACGTGATTTGAGCACCTGCTGGAAGCGATGCTACAAACAATATCAAAATTACGTGATTAAAACTAAATTGCAACGTAATGAAAAAGTTCAGGCATGGATGCACCTATCAATTTGCTTGTCCTTAATATTTTATCGCTGAACCCAGATTCCTAGTTCTATACAGAATTTCATTTGAAAAATAGACTTTTTCATTTTGTTCTCATGTGATCCCTGAACAGAGTTGTATATCATTACTAATCATTCCAGAAATTTGTTCGCTGAACATGATTTGGATATTTCAATGCAAAATGAATTAGATACACTATAATTGAAAATAAGTTCCAGATTTATACGGACTACATGGGCCCATTGTATATCAATAGCTTCAGTTCTCTGTTGTCACATAAACGATTACCAGTATATACATATCAATAATGAATAGATCGAATCCGATCGTTTAATCATAAATAATCAATCCGTTCAATTCAAACGATTCACAATCGCATAACGTACTTACTTCCTGGTGATAATATAGCGGCCACGCCGGGCGGTAACTGAACTGGTAAACTTGACGATTGTTTCCCGTTGAATGAAGATATCGAAGCCTGCGTTTGATTCGACGCGCGAACGTTCACACTATTATTGCTGGTATTATTATTACTACTAGAATTGCCGCTGTTACTGCTGTTGTTCACGCCGATCAAATTCGTACTATTCGACAGATAGGACTGCATCACGTGCAGCTGAGGATTGGCGGACACGGTCGTATGAGCGGGAGGGGCGGGCGAACTTCGCGACGTCGCGTTATTCGACATTATCGTGGTCATCGTCGGCACATCATTGATGAGATCGGGACTGTGAGATTGGGGCGAAATATTCGGCAGGCTGTACAGAGTCTGTTTTATGGCCAGATCCATCTGAAAATAGATACAGATTAAATATACATATATCGGTTTCGAACGGATTAAATCTACAAAATGCCAACTGAGAAGAAATATTATCAAGAGATCTTAAATTAGTTCTATAAAATCGTATAACATATAACTTTATGTCAACTTTGAAACTGTAAATGTATGTATAAAAAGTTATCTTAAAAAATTGGCCCAGAAAAAGAGGGCACTCGGAACATTTTAGGGGGGGGGGTTGTACACCGCCCTCTGGATCTGCCCCTGAAATCATCTTTTAAACATGGCAGAGCAAAGAGCAACCTTTGGTTTTTTATCTATAAGTGCCACTTTGCAAGAAAGATGGCACTACTGTAGAAGTGATACCAGTTGGCTGTAGGCCTGTATGATAGCAGAAATATTCTACAGCCTATTTTCTTATATCATTTAAATTGGAAAATCCTGTAATCATGCATTCATAAGTCATGAACGCATCTGAAGACATTACTCTTTGATAAGACTGTCTCATAATCAATATGATAAGCCTTATATACTATAATGTCTCAAAACATGCAATAAGATTTTCTGTCCACTATGCATGTCATGAGGCTGATAATATGATAATACAGTTACATGTGTTGCCAATAATTGTGTGTAAGGCAAAAATGTGGAAAATAAACATATAAATCAACTGCACAGCCCTAAAGTTGAAGTATAATAAGGCTTTGGTTTTTTCAAGATGACCACTATATACTCTGTTTCTCTTGGTTGTCAAACCAGCTTTATTTGGAGATTTATTCATATTTTTACTCATTTTGTAGACGTTCACTAGACCGGATTTTTCCAGTTCAAACCTTTAATAAATATTTCATTTTACTCAAGAAGAGGAAAAGTATGTATTCTTATACTTAATCTGTACAAAATTTTTGGTCAATTTCCTCCATTCATATAGAAACCAACCTGGTTTATTCCTACTTTTGCGGTGGGGAATGTAACTTTTAGTTTCGTTTTCTTCAGGGTGACCATTCTCATTTTACCCATGCCCCTAATCCCATGATACCCAGCAAAAAAGGAGACGTTCTCTGCTTAGTGCCTTCATAGGCCTATTTGGCCAATATCCAATGTACATGATTTATATTCAACAACTAAGTGTTTTGTATATTAAGTCATCCCAGGTCCCGAAACATACAAATTAAGTGTCGTAGTTAACAGTATTTGTATACACAAATTGATTGATGATATCGACTTGAACAGTGGCCAATAATTTGAATAAGTAGGCAGCACAGATGGCTGCGCCTTCCATAGATGGAAATACCTTATTATGATATTTTCCACAGATGGTAGGGTTGCGTGGCCATATTTCCTTTTACGTATAATAGAAACTGTCATTTACATACCCATGCCTTACAAGGCAGAGCATATAGTAGGCCTACTTGATGTATGATAGATCACATGTGTTACTGAAAAATATTATCATCTTCAGAAACATGTACAGCACTACACCAATAGAATCCATAGAACCATAGTAAATTAACTAATAGGCTTATGTGAACTTGTAATAGGTAATCGCTACGACAATCAATTATCGAAGAGTATTAGCATAAATCAAGCTTATGACGAATATGATGAAGAAAATGCCCAGATATAAGTTAGGCCCACTGTCTAAAAATTCTTGTGAAAAGTTTATGTTTGGCTATTATCAAAAGATATATTTCACAAAAAAAGTTTTTATTTTCCTTTTTAATTGATTATCTTTAATTACGGGGCATTTCTACAAGGGATGGCATAAATTAAAGATCTAAAATCTCGATCGATCACCCATAATAACTCAATCTAGATTGAGTTATGTTGTTGACTGACTAATAAATCTGTAGCAGTTTAACATATAGAGAATAGGCTACAGGTAAATAGTCGAGAGAGGAGTTCCTGTATAAAGTAGTAGCTATGTTTATACAAGATGTATGCCGAGAGAAAGATGCTATTTTAGATAGCTATTCCATACTTGACTGAAGCTATTTATACACCGTTCCCCAAGTTCCTTTCTTTTCAAACTATGTAGCAAAAGCGCAGTATCACCTTTGGATAAATAGTATCAGATGTCAGCCAGCTGGCATTTATGGAGGATAAGCCTACAGAATATGGAATCCTTATCCAGCTTTAGCGCCTGCATCCAGGGGTGCTTTTAGTCAGAGGTAGACATAAAAGTCAGCATACCATAATAATAGGCAACCATATGTAATAGGCCTATTACCAGGTGCTTGACTTCCACAGACATCTTAGAACTGAAATGTGTTGCTAATTTTAACTCGAATTATCAATGAATGTTATTTTGTAAGACCACATTCCCTGCAGGTTCTTTGTGTGTAGATCCATCAGTACAAGGCATGTACACACAGCGCTTGCTACTAATGGAACCGGCTAAAACAAGGAAAGCATCTCCAATTATATCAAGAATTGCGCACTATTAAAGCAACGCCTTAGTAAAATACAGTAATGTTTTAAAAATGGCTGTTTTTAGAAAGAACCGAACTTACGAATGGACTTAAACAGTACATTTCACCGAAAATATACATGAAACTTTCATTTTTTAGAGATGATGATAATACAATTACCGATTCCACATTTCAAAAATTAATTTCAAACTTTTCAATACACAAACTGTGTGACAAATAGATTTAAAAAAACATTTAATGATTTTCTTAATGATAATCAAGAGACTATAGATGGGCATAAAGATCCTCCGGGTAAATCAATATTAGGGCCTGTTTGGACATAATTTCATTGAAATCCACACTAGATTGCCCATGTTTTCATATAGAACATCACCTTTACCTTTGCATTGTTTTCTTCTTCGGTGACGGCGTACGTCAAATCAGTTTCTTCGAAGCCAGTCGGGTTCATTCTCTGATCGATATCGTGTTGCTGGCCCGGCTCGACGGGAGCCTCGTCCGGAGAATTAAGGCACGTCTGAATGAGGGCTTTTCCACTTTCACTCGTAATCATAGGCTGTAATTTGCGCGTTGCGAACGTATAGACATGCCCAGTTTCACTGGCGACTAACAACATAACTTGAGTTCCAGTCAATGTCGAAAGTTCGTAAGCCTAAAAATACAATCGATTATAAATTATATGGACATTAAACGGAATTCAGATCTTTAAAAAATCATTTCTTTTTAGATGGAATAAAATTGTTCACTATTCAGGCACGGGTCCAGGGCCATTCAGTGACTACAGCACAGTGAAAAAAGGGCACCAACTTTGAAAAGGGCCAGCAGTATTAATGCCCAGCGAGCGAGTTTGAGTGCCATTTATTGGTATCATGCCACTAAATTAGCCTTCACATTCAATTTGCTTCGGCCTTTTTTAGATTTTGGGGCGAAATTTGCCTTTTGATTAGATTTATTGAGCAACAATATTGTCTCTTTTAGAATAGTGCCCTTTTGAGTAAAGGAAAATGCCTTAGATTGCCTTTTTTGATTTTGGGCAATTCATTTTCATTCACATTTTGCTTTAGTCCTAGTACAGAAAGGCAGTTATCTTTCATGGCGCACAAATTGTGTGCCCTTTTATCTACTTTTTTCCCAAAACAAAATTTTTCAAGGGCATTTGAAAACTGCAACTACCGCACGTGCTGCATGTTCGATAGTCTGGATCCGCGCCTGCTATCAGGTCCTCCCCCAGAAAATTAAGGAACTTCGTGCAATTTCAGCACTTATTACTGCTCTAAGCAATACTGTGGACTTTCGTGGACTTTCGAGAAAGGGGTTTGAACCCTCCGAACCCGCTAAGACTTTATTAGCAATAAGTTAGATATTGAATAATATTTAGTAGGCCTAATTGTAGAACATTAAACGGCTTCCCAAATCAATTAAGAACTTCATTAAAAACGATTGCAAATGGACAAAACAAAGTCTCACTTTTTTCATTATTCCAGTTTTTCTTTTACTGAATGTGGTGTATCTTCTTAACTTGTTTTCGATGAACTCCATTTTGATTTTGACGCGACCTTTCGTCTTTTTTCCTGGCTTAGGGCCATCGGTCATCTTTGGCGGCTGTTGAATGTAATTCAAACGATTGTACTCGTCCTCTGATTCCGAATCCATATCACTAGCGTGACGTTTGACAACTGTCACTTGATGTTGCGAAGTTCCAACTCCTGATGATGACAAGTTATTGAAATCATTACTGTTGAAGCCATGAGTTTGGGGGCTCCTCTGGCCGTTGACATTTAACGAGGCCTGAAGCGACGAATACTGTAATGTCCCGTAATCGTCTTGGCGACCTTCGATCGACTGCATTGTTTTCAATTCTGTGAAATATCAATTAAACTCCGAGAGACTCGCGATACTCACGAACTGCAGCAGAAAATTACTCAGCCATAACCTAACAACACCCTTTGCTAGCTTAGTGCTCGCGCGCACTTGATTAAGTTCACATGGAAAAAAGCTCTTTGAACGCGGCAAAAGATGAATATTTTTCATTCATATCCTATATATATAGATTTACTTAATTTGAAGGTAATACATTACTGATATTTCAAATTTTGATCATCGAGTATAGACGTATCACTAGCGTAGTAATATGCGATGCCCATGTTTGGAATAATGGAGTCCCCATATATGGATTTCAATGCCAAATTTGGATCAGTGATGTCATCGACCCTTGCCCCATTTATCGATTAATGAATGGGGAATTACTACAAATCTTACAACTCGGACTCACCGCAAGATACTAAAAAATCAAAACGACCGCTTCCGTGTTAGAAATAGACACTTTATTTAAATAAATAGACAAACGATAATTTTTACAAGTTGTATGAAAAAAGAACTTTTATACATTACAGAAGACTTAACATACATTGTGCAAACAAAATTGCCTCAACAGTCTATATGGTAACAATAATATATTTACATTTAAGTGAACCAATAAAATATCATAGGATGTCAGAAATTTTCCTCTGGATTTTTTAAACTCTGCATAGTTTACTTATGAGGACGGAATATTCATCAGCAAGATTATTGGCCTTTTAGGTATGCATGCATTTAGGGCAGGCAGGCAGGTATCAGAAATAAGGCTGGGTTTTTCAATCAAGAGTGAAAGAGCTATCATATTCAAGAAGATAAATCATTGACATATAAATGCAAAGATGAACATTTTGTTCAAAAACGCGATAAATTGCAAGGAAATGTCCTCAACCTTTCGACAACATTGGTTAAAATTGTTTCTCGTAACAATATAATTCGTTAAAATTTCTTAGTGTCATTAATGTTTCCATCGACGGCGATAGTTTCTCCTTTCGCGGGAATTTGAATGCCGTCGCCGACTTCAACCGATTGCAGCTGTTCCGACTGTCTTCGTTTCTCGGCCTCTGCTTCTCTTTCTTCGCGTAAATTCTCTTCCTTCTCTTCGTCTTTCAGCCGATTGAATTCGTCGATCGCGTACTGATATTTCGGCGACGTGATGCCGAAGAAATAAGCCAATCTCTCACCACACAGATCAGCCCCTTAAAACAGATCAGACAGTATTTTCTGTATCAGATAACCGGACCAAGAGATAATGATTATTTTGATAATTCTCTGTATCAGTTAAGCAGACCAAAAGAGACGATGATTATTTTGATATATCTTTGATGATAATCTTTACTTCAGGGTCCATACGGATCAGTTATTCCTGGATATAAGGAGTTTTAAAGGAGAAAGTTTCAAATTGTGAGGAAGTGTCTGCATCACTTTCATATCTGAATTACTGGAGACTCCAACTGAATCGGTAATGTTAATCTCGGAAACCATTATTTCGGTGAGCAAATCTGTCAGCAAACCTGATTTCTAATTTCTTAACTGCCTGATTGAGTAGAAAAAATCTTGGTTCCAATTATACCGTTTAAGGCATAATTTGCCTATTTCTTGAAAGATTTTTGGGCATTTAAAGGAGTTTCAAGCACCTTTAAAAATATTTTCTGTTTTTAAGAAGGTTTAACAGAATCTGAGTCATAGGGACCGTGTTACTTACATGATAACGTTTTCCATGCAGCTGATACCATATAATACCACATCCAAGGCATCCAGTTTAAAGTTCTCTATAAAGAAATAGTACAAGTTAGAGATTTTTTAAAAAAGAATACGGTAGCATCCAAAATATCTAAACGAAGAATAATTTCTGAAAATCTCAAAACCTTTGAATGTATTATCAGTTGTCTGTCTATTGAGACTTGTTTTTCTGCGATATTTTTCTCAATTCTAAAGAGTACGCTCATTTTGGTAAATGCTAAACATGCCAAAAATCAAAGGATCAGCCCATGTCCAAGATTTTTGGGACATCTTAGCCCCGAGGTAGGTATGCACTCCCAAAATTGAGTAAAATATCTGAGAAAAACGAGTTTCACGAATTAATAGAAAAAACTTATGGACTGCATACTGAAACTGATTCCAGACAAGTTCTTTTTTTACTCAGTTCTTACAGGATCAATGATTTGTTGGTTATCTTTGCTATCCACTTCATCTTCTTCATCGGTAGAATATTCTTCCAGAATCCCATCACTGAAGTGTAGGACACGGCGAGGTTGCTTCTTCGGTTTGCCTGACAATTGTAGATCAGTCAATGGAATCGTCGTGAAATCTGGCTCTTTATAACTGGGCTATAAAAAAAGAAATGGTCAGAATAAAACTTGGTGGGCTGAGGAATAAACCATAAATTGGATTGAATTGAACGTTAACTGAAATAACATTCTTACTTTACTTACTTCAATTGGCGAATACCCTGAGCTCGGGGTAGTTTGTACTTCAAGTGACATTTTGATATTTTCTTAAATGACACGTAGAAATTAATTGCCTCGGTGATTAACTCGATTTAATTCGTAAAACGCAGTTATTTAGCATTTCGAACTGTGTTACGACGAGTTTTCAAACCCGGAAGTGAAATTCAATAGGCTGCTTACATCTTTTCAAACGAACCGTCGAACAAGCCCCAAAGTGTAATTTGTGTCTATGAATTCATCGTTTTTATAGAAAAATGATTCAATTTAACTTGTTTTTAAAATCTAGTTGCAAAATATAGGTACAAAAGTTACAATAAGCAAATTATCTGAAGTGGCCGTTTCGTCGCTGCTGCTTGATGATGTTTAAAAACAAAATGGCGTTGTCGAGGTAAGGAATTAATTCCGTGTGATAACGACACTTTATGCATTTTTACAACATTTTCTTTATGATCTATATCGCTGCCGTGCCCGTGAAGAGATACTTTATGTCTCTTCCCTATTATGTATATACTTCTTATTGGGTGGAAAGCTTTCAGATCGGCGTATGATCGATTTGAGTTTATAAATTGTATAGTCTGTGCCCAAAACGTTTACTTCTTTGACCTGTAAATTTTCAAAACTATGATAGTTTTCGTAAATAATTTCAGTATTCTACCGGCTCCAAGCCAGCGTTTTTATGATAGAGAAGATGAGGACCTAGAAAGAGCTGCAAAATCACTCGTAAGTTATAGAAAGACTCTGCTTCCGGACCCCGCCGGGGGCAGGCTTGTGATATGAAATGCCAAGCGAGTCAAAGAACCCCTCCTGCCACTTTAAGCCCCCTCTTGAGCATTGATAATTTCGATGCAACTTTTTCTGTTGTGAAATACCAACTGACCATGAAAGCCAATAAACGATAACCCTGTAAAATGTTTACCTTCTTTCATTTTAGGCCTATACGACACGTCAGATTATTAGCATTCCTTATTATAGAGGTATTTCTTAAATTTTCAGACTGTTGCAGTTTCAGGCAGTCCGACTGCTCCTCCTTATGGTCATCGCAAGGGTTGGATACCACGACGCATTGAGGTAAACCATTATGGATTTATACACGTTTTAGGGCGACCTGAAATCTCGTTAAGTTTTTCCGTTGAGTCACTCGACAAAAACCTAAAACCATTATTCACCATCACTATATATTGTTCAATGTTTAATTTTGTTCTAGGATTTTGGAGATGGAGGAGCGTTTCCGGAAATTCCGGTCGCCCAGTATCCGTTGGGAATGGGTCAACAAAAGTCGAGCTCCACTTCCAATGCATTGACGATGCAAGTCGACGCCGAGGGCAAAATCAAATATGACGCAATTGCAAAACAAGGCCATGCCAAAGATAAGGTATGGATCTATTCTCTATCCTGTATTAACTGTATAAACCATGTAACCAGCCTTAAACCATTCAAGATGAAGTCTATTACCATAAAAATAAACATGTCTCGGTTATAAAACTGTTTTCTTGTACCAATTTGAGGCAAAATGCCAGACTGTATTGTATTGTAAATTTTATATTAAATCGTTGTATGCCATTTGGTGAATTTTCAGGTTGTTCATTCCAAATTTCAAGATCTCGTGTCGAAACCTATCGACGATGAAGATCCAGATTTTGAAAAGCCGACTGAGGACGATATTCGAGAGGTAGCTATCATAGAAGCCTCGTGGTGGCTATGTGAACTCACCATTGGTATCGTATTGATTTATGTCGTGTCTGTTTTGATCTTTTCAGAACACAGAGAAGACAAGAGAAGCGCTCGAAAAATTGGTGCACGGCAAAATCTCCGCCGCCATGCCAGTTCGGTGCGCTGATAAACAACAGCCTGCACAGTATATCAGGTAATCAGATATAGAAACACAATTTTACATAATCAAAATTTTGAGTCTACCTTAGTTTTTCAAATGCTTCAATATCATTCGCATCGGGATATGTTTACTAGTATTTTCTTTGTGTGAAAATCAAAAGCAAATTTAAAAGCTAGGCGCCTTATATATTTGCTTACGATACTTTGTTGCTTCAGATACACTCCATCACAACAAGGCGTTGCATTTAATTCCGGAGCCAAGCAAAGGATCATTCGTATGGTCGAAGTTCAAAAAGATCCAATGGAGCCTCCTCGATTCAAGTGAGTCTGTTTTCCTCGATATTTCACTAAAACAAGCATTCAATCGATACGGATTTGGCATGAATGTTCTGACTGTCCTCATGGTCAATCAGCTAAAATTGCATATCCTTTTTTATAGAACGAATAAGAAGATTCCTAGAGGACCTCCATCTCCGCCGGCACCAGTCATGCATTCACCAAACAGAAAGGTGGGGAAAAACTAGAAAATTAGTCTAGATTCATGGAGAAGGTGGACTTTTTCTGCAACTTAGGCCTATATTCTCTGTTTCTAATAAATAGGTTACGGTGAAAGAGCAACAAGAATGGAAGATCCCGCCTTGCATTTCTAACTGGAAGAATCAAAGGGTTAGTGATAATTTGGTGCTAATATGAAGTGAAAATACTGTACCTCCTCTGGAGAGGGTCGGTACTGCTATATCCGAGATAATGACAGGCGATCTTCTTAAAATTTCCTTTAGGGTTACACAATTCCTTTGGATAAGCGTCTGGCAGCTGATGGTCGTGGACTGCAGGGAGTTCATATCAACGAAAATTTTGCCAAACTCGCTGAGGCTCTGTACATTGCTGACAGAAAGGTGACCATTTCATGCATTGAAACTATTTAGTAGATAAAGGCAAAAATAATGTACATCAAAAGGGAAAATTCACTTCAGCATTATTGGGCTTTTATAGGAAAGAGCATAGATAACATAATTGCTGAATTCAATTTATTGGTTCTTGGGCTTCCATGAGACCCTGAAGAGTTTCCTTAATCTAGGTTTATTAACTTTAGGCACGAGAAGCGGTAGAAACGAGAGCACAGTTAGAAAAGAAAATGGCTGCAAAAGAAAGAGAGAAGAAAGAAGAAGGACTGCGACAGTTGGCAGCTAAAGCAAGAGAAGAGCGCGCTGGAATCAGACGAGAGGGTATGTAATCATATTATTGCCATAGTTTTCTCAAAGTTGAGTCTTGGGGAAATAATTTTGTGGTACTGGGTTTGAAAAGCGGTTCATGTCAAATTGTCTGAAAGATTCGGCGTTTTATTTTGTGAATAGATAAAGAGGATGAAGGCGCCAGAGAACGTGATGAATTGAGGAGAGACAGACAAAAAGAGCGTCACAGAGAAAAGAATTTAGCAAATGCTGCTCCCGATAAAAGGTACATTCGCAGAGTGATTTGTTTTAAAACCTATATGTTATCAGAAAGACATAAATGCTTGCATATTTGGTGTATCTATGTAAACTGTCCAGTCATATACAGTGTATTCATGTTGTAGGTCGAGAATACAAAGAGAAAAGGAAAGAGATATCAGTGAAAAGATAGCGCTCGGGTTACCGAACACAGGAACGTCACAAGAAGTTCAATTCGATCAACGATTATTCAATCAAAGCAAGGTATTGTTTAAAAACAGAAACAAAAGGTTTAATTATTGAGGTCTACAACATGATTGTGTGAATTGTGGTTTATGATACCTAAGTACATGTACATCGTTACCGTATTGTAGGGAATGGATAGTGGATTTGGCGATGATGAAGCGTATAATGTTTATGATAAACCTTGGAGAAAGGACCGAGATGCAGCCGCAGCTATCTACAGGCCTTCTAAGAACGCCGATGCCGACATCTATGGCGATGATCTAGAAAAGATAATGAAAAGTAGAAGGTGAGATGAAATCAGGAAAAAATCAGGGAATTTTCTTTCTTTTGAATAGTCAGGGAATTTTGTAAAATAAAAGCTGTAAATCAGGGAAATATGTTTTATCGCTAACTAATGTGTATGCTGTGTCCCGCTTATAATCAAACAGTTTCTGTCTATGTCTTACGTATTTAAGTGTGTCAATTTATTGGATTGTCAGCAGATCGAGTCAGGGAAAACAATATGCATGTCAGGGAAAGGTCGGGGAAAGCGTGTCAAAGCATGGAAAAGGCATATGGCCACCCTGATCATTTGGCCTTTGATTTCTTGAGCGCGCTTTCACAGAAAGTGTAATTAGTTGCTTTGAACAACCTTCTCATTCCCAACGACTTCAAAAGATTCAGAAGATGGTCAGTCTTGGCGCGTGTAACATACGCATCGTATTTCTTTTCAGGTTCGTGCCAGACAAGGAGTTTGCTGGCACTGATCGAACTCGTCGGTCGGACAGACCAGTGCAGTTCGAGAGGGACGAGGAAGAAGATCCGTTCGGTTTGAACAAATTCTTGACTGACGCCAAAAAGGGTGGTCAGAAACGACCGGCCGACGACTCTCGGTCGAGTAGAGACTACGACAACAGGGGAAGTAAACATAAAAGGCATTAGCGTCAATAGCGTTGAGTATAGTCTGTTGTTTTAGGAGTTATAATATGTGTATGTACTGTTTACAACATTCTGAAAGTGGTCAATATGGTTTGATGCACACATCGTCGGATCAAGTATGGATTCAGTGTAGCAAAAGATATAATAAAATGACCCCTAGATAAATTATTATAACAGTCTGTTACGTAATAAATGACATCTTGTGAATATTTTAGATACGATAACCGAACCCAAGTGTAGGCTTCGCTTCTTTTGGATTTTATCATGCGTTGCTCTCGTCGTCAAACTTTGATGAATAATTTGGTTGTATCATTTTTAAAAAGTGGGTGAAAATCAATTATGTTAACTATTTTGTGCAAGCTGATTGACCGAAACTTCATTGTACAGGTTTTGTAAAAAAAAATATTGTAATAAACATGCTTGGTGTTAAATTATATTCATTTTGGTTTTCATTAGTTTTAGGTACAATGTATATATTGTTAAGATAAGTCGGTTTCAATCAACTATTATAAATCGGATGTTTATTGAAATATTCTTATTGCGCTATGTTGAGGCGGCGTCTATTCTTTGCGTGGTGAACCCCCGATACACCACCCGTGTTAGTACCCCTGACAAACTGCCACCCAGCCCTAACACCAGTTTATTTCGGAGAATAAAACGTATTTCATCTAAGAATTAGTTGAAATAAACCCCGATTCACCACCAACCTCGTAAATCACCGATGAGGGTTGTGTATCTGAGACTGGCACTACATTCAAAGCTATGATGCTACTTGTGCATACAGTGGAACCTCATTACAGCGAACTTCACAGGACCAGAAGATATGTTCGTTATAACCGATAGTTTGTTATATCCATTATGAAATCAATCAAATTTTCTTACTTGGGACGAAATGCTATTGTTATATCCGATGAATCATTGTTCGTAGAGGTTCCACTATAGGTAAATTCCACAGAAATAACGAATTATTGTTTTCAATGAAAAACTAATAATCTTTATTCAACAACAACTAAAATCATTTGTAGAAGCCGTGAACATCGTATTATGCCATAACATAGTCTGCCACGAGCTGGTGACAATCATTAGGAAGAGTCGTGTACAACTTTCTGTTGTTTTTGTCCACAGAAATGATTAATTCTAGAATAAATATATTGGTATATATATTTCAGTAAAAACAATCTATGGAAAACATTTCCACTTACCGTATTCAAAGCATATAAAATTATAGCATTTAATAATTTGTTAAAAATATCTCATATGATACACTCTGGACGGATTTATGGGCCAACACTCTGGACATTCTAACATGAAAATCTTGACAAGACTTGTAACCAACTAGATATAGCAAGTAAACGAGATTACATGAGACTTAAATTAATGAAAAAACTTTACTATCAGCAAAAATGAATTCCAAAGCAAAACCATAGGCCTATTTTATACTTTATTAAATCTAGACCCATAGAACAGTGATTAGTAGAGTAGTTTATTAGATGCTTGCCAAATCCAAAATACATACATGTAATTGTGAATGAGACCAAAAAGCTAAAAACCCACATCAAAATAACCGAGACAATATGGAAGTGACAAATTCTTATAAAACACAACAGTCATGGAAAAAAATAAACCTCGTTCTTCATCACAGATAAGGATAGATCTACAATGATGGGTTCCTAAACACAGTTATACATATATAACTATTGAAGGGTTCAAGATGAACACATCTATGGATGATATATTTTAACTGCATATTTGCGACTTATTTTGCATTACTGCATTACAAGCTAATCTTTAAAGCTCCCAGTATCTTATGACGCACGCGTGAAGATACTGCAACGTGGAGCTGGATATCACTATAGTTAATTTTACAGAATATGTAAAAACAGGTTCGATAGATTCGTTGATCTTTCAAGCTATGCTTCGATTGTCTTGTCAAGAGTCGAAAAAGTCATCAATACATCTAGGTTCAGCTGCTGTTTGGTTAATTGGTGGAAGTTTTCGAGGATGCTGCTGATCAAAATTGTCATTTGTACTAGCGCTGATCCCTCTCGTTCCATAATAACCACTGTCTACGCTCTTAACTTTATTCTCCTTATCTTTATTGTTGTTGTATGTCGGCTCTGATTCATCAAGATTTTCATCATCGAGCCAAGAATCAACTGAAGTTTGGAAACATTATTACACGTGAGTTATTTATGGCTTTAATATGTATTCAGTGGGGGCGTTACGTCATTTTAGATTTGTAAACACAGAAATTCTATTTTGACCTTTTTAATCCTGACCAATGAATCTTCCCATGTTATGTCTGATTTCTCTCACTTTCAAATTAATGACTGAAATACTTACCATCATCATCCTGGTTAAACTCTGTGTCTTTCTCAACTTCGATATCAGCGTCTTCATCTGCCATCATACTTATTCGCTTTGCCTGAAATATTTACCAAATCTATTATCAACCGATCTAGACACGCAAGGATGTGCAGTAGACAATCTTAACTGCATCCTTAATGGGCGATCGTAGAAGGTCTATTTTCTGTTTGAGATCAACGCTATTAGAAAGGTACGCAATTTGATTCAATTCTGGTTCAGCCAATCTGAATCGGAGATAAGTAGAGTCTACTGTGAACATTGTACCTTAACAACACCAACTTTGCACAACATCAAATCCTACCTGGTTATGATTCTGTCATGCGGTAATGAAATAGCACGAAATTCATAGAATAATTTTTACTCAAATATTAAGCACAGTCACTAACGGCAATTCAAAATCTAATACTGGTACCTTTTCTCGAGCACGTTGAGCCCTTTCTTCGCGAAGTCTTTGTTTTTCTTTGATTTCGTTAAGGCGAGCTTCTCTTTTTTTATCAGCAGTTAATTGTTGTTCTTCTATCTGTAATAATTGATTTTTTTCAAATGATGAATAAACAGAGAGATTCTCGGATACTATTTTCAGACCATCCTCACTTGCCAGGGTTTGATTGCCTTCCACCGAAGCTCACACAAACAGACCCTTCATTGGACTATTACAACACTGAACATTTTTTTTTTGCGGACAGGTTGCCACTCAACAGCCACCAGTCTATGTATTAAGCCAATCAGATGTGTTGTTTTTCAGCGGCAGATTTGCTCTATCAATACTACACATCTGATTGGTTTAACAAGAGACTGGCCGCTGAATGGCAACCTGTCCGCCAAAGACATTTTGGGCAGTGTAGACCCTGGCAAACGAGGATGTTTTCGGAGGACAAAGAAGGCCTAAACTAACCCCAGTTTTCTGACGAGCTAATGAAAATTTTCGAGCCTCCTCTATTTGTGATCTGCGTCTCGACGACCTGCGACTTAATTCTTTCACTTTTTCAAGTTCCTGAAACAGTTTTTATCAATACATTCATCTCCATCACATCAAACATTATGAAGTATGAAAAAGTTTTTGAAGTAACCCTACATTCATTCTCTTTTCTTCGGCTGTTTTTTGTTTTTCGATCAGCATGTCGGCTGTTAATTTTGAAGCACCTTCTATTGGAGCGAGTCGTTGAAGCCTTTTCGGTGGATGCTTTTTGATGATTTCTGCGGTCTCATTTTCATCCAACGATACATCAAATGCAATCGGTTTGGGAACTAGTAAACGATAGGGAAAGCAGCATGAATAGATATTGCACTACATTTAACTAATTCATTTCAAATTGTAGCTCAATATTTACCATCAATGTTCGAATTACTGTCACGCTTCTTTTTACTTGGGTTCTCAGCAATTTTAGGCAGAGGTTGGTGGTTTTTTCTTACACTGACAGTACTTGTTTTTAATACTGCAGATTCTGTTTCACATTTTGTTGCTGTTGGTGTGACTTGATTATTTGATTTGGTGGCATGAACCCCAGAATCTGTTGAGGGTCCACAGCCCATGTCTGATGAAGTGTGTTGATTGAGTCTGAAATCATATAGATATAGCCATAAGAAAAATATAGACCTTTCATTCGGTGGTGAAAAAAGAAAAGCCGTCACTTTTTGATTGACATTTTTAGTTTTTACTACATATATGTTACGTTTATAGCTCAGAAAATACGTTAAAACGTAATAACTAACTAACCTAAGATTAAAATGACTCTACCCTCTCTCTGTATCCCACAAAGAACTTGAAAGTTTGGTATAGATGATATTATCGGCTAAAAAGATTCATCATTAATGATTTAGCCTATTTACTTCCGCATTCTGACGTCATATTGCCTGGAAACCGATAAACTATCAATCGCAACTGTTCGGGAACTTCCGTGATAATCAGGGAGCATAGTGTTTTTATGAACAGCCAAGTTCGCGACATTTTAAGGGACTCGAACCCGCATAATGCGGGGTTGTGCGCGGGCTCGCTGTGGTGGGTTCGTACATATAAACTTCAGTTTGTAGGGCGGACACCATATCGGACAGTTCCTAATTCTAAGATTTAAAAAAACTTCAATGAATTGAAAAATCACGTACACCAGGTGTCACATATTTGGCGTTATTAGGCAGAAAAAAAAATCCGTACGAATCACCTGACTTGTCTTGGAAACCAATTTAGCTAAGGCTATAGGGAGTTTTCAATATTTATTTAGTGCACATCACTTTGTGTTAGGAATGTCCGTGCTGATTGTTCTCCTTTAGAAACTATTAAGCATACTAAATGCAGCCAGATTCCAAATTATTTGAAAAAAAACTGATTAGACCATCGTCATGATCATGCTGCTTCGCAATACAATGGAACCTAGTCGTTATACGGAACTCGGATACAATGATTCATCGGGTAACAAATATGGAATTTCGTCTAAGAAAATTTAATCAAATTTTCCTACTGGATATATAACGAACGGTAACAACGAGCATATGTTCTGGTCCCATGAGTCGTTGTAACGAGGTTACTGTTTCGCTGCAACTTACAGGCCAATGATTCTTTTGGAGGGTGGCGAACCCTTGACATTAGTCATAGGAGAGACGGTGTAAATTGAAGAAGTCCCACAGTTCAAATTTAATATGAAATAATCTATTAGAACGAAACCACGACGTTTCGGCTGTTGACTAACAACCATCATCAGGTGGAATGACCAGAAAACAGAAGTAACGTTGCATACAAACTTACAGGACATTAGCGAAAGCGAAGTGTCCATAATAAATCTAAACAGAACAAGTGACAAATCAAAACAACCAGGGGTACCGTAGAAACCACCAAATTCTATGAACAGTTAGGATGAATACAAATTAAAGAGACAATGTATTTTATATTTTGAATTATACACTATCAATTTAATCATTTCCCAAAATCACTTATGTATCATGTGAAAAATCGATCCACATGGGATTTACTTTTTTTTCAGGGATTCAATTGTCGGAAGAAGTGATATTTAGTGTTCTGAGTACTCTTCATTTAATTCTGACTATTAATCTAAATGTTCATGGCAATATATTCTGTAACTCGTTAAATGGGGTATGATTATATATTTGATCACTTTTGACATGTTTAGGGGCTGGAATTAAATGGATATACGATCTAACTGAAGATTTATTTATTCAAATGTGCCGTTGGTGATATATGAGGCGCGCATGAATTGCGTAACCATTACGTCACATATCACAATACGGTTCGATACTCGTTTTGCGGATTATAATTGAGTTCAAAGGAAGTGCACTATAAACTGACCAATGAACAAGCGGGCACATCCTGACTATTTGGGGTGGCTTCTCTTTACGTTCACAGATAGCTAATGCTATTGTCCCCAGCCAGTGGTCATTAAATCCTGTCTCTTCATAGTTCACATTCTATAAACAGAAACTACATCAAGATTACTTCACATTTAGGAATCTATGTGTTACATTTCGCACAGCGAGAACTTCCAACAGAAAGTGTCAAAAGTACTTGGAGGTAGGTTTACAAACATTTCTAGTGATTAACATTCGAGTTTGACCTCGAACTTGTCCGTATATTCAAAATTGATAGACAAAATTCAATATAAGTCATTAGCTATCTTATCTTAAGCAAACCGCCAAATGTGAATTACTGTAGATTTATACAACGTGAGCTTTATAGGCCAAAACTGGCCGGTTGGAAATATTCATATTATGTATTATTTGATGACAATTAACAATGAGGTGATGTGCACACATCCAAATAGCACAATAAACTAAAATAATGATATTGTGAGTCTTCATGAATTCTTGACGCAAAATCTGGAATGGTAATTTCTAACATCTTCCTAATTTTTCAGATGGATGGAGTTTTGGATTTATCGTCGAAGGGCACAAACGATGTTTCGACCACTGAGAACTCTACTGATCGGGCTGTAAGCTTGGTAAAGCCTGTTGCCGGCCCAGTTCCCGTCAGTCACTTCGGAGTAGCCGATCATCAATTCTACGCAAGTCGTATGGCCAAAATTCCGTCACATCAACGTCCGTTTAAACTTTATCCGTTTCGCCCGGAAATCTTGGCGACACAAATGCAATATCTGGATTTTACGACAAAACAACACAACTCGGGCAATACTCCGTCGCGCAAAAGACGATGCACGGACGAAGTTGATGACGAGGAGAGAACGCCATCTGAAAATCGAAATTCCCCTATCCTCGATTCGGAAGATAGAATTGATTCAAAAGACGTCGCTTACTTGAATCGTCGCCGAAAAAATAACGAAGCCGCGAAACGGTCACGTGATATGCGACGCGCAAAAGAGGAGCAGACGAAAAATCGAGTGGCGTATCTGGAGCATGAAAATCTCAAACTACAAACGCAGGTTTCGCTGCTGAAAACCGAAAATTCTAAACTACATTATATGTTATTTACCAATAGCAACAAAGCGCATAAAGAACAATCTTAGTGGGCGAAGTGAATGGATTCTAGAACACGAATTACGATAGTCAAGGAAAACGATTACAGTTGAACCTCGTTAATACTTTTCTGTTTAAAAGACGAAACCTGTTTATTATGATGATTTCCAGCCTGTCCAAGCTACGATATTCGATATAAATCTAACTTTGGATAAATCGGAACACGCGTTAATACGAAAATTTCACCTTTTCCACAGGATTAGTATTAACGAAGTTCCACTGATTATTTATATCCGTACTATATGTATAACTATAACAAACTATAGTTGAATGTATTTGAATTATTCTACCTTACAGTTTTTGACAATTTTGATAAGATATGAAAAACACTCTGTATCCTGATATTGACTGTGCTAACGAAGACTGGTTGAATAATGTATATAAATTGTGCTAATGTGTGCCCCGAGGCTACGTGTTTGCCAGTAAACTATATATGCGTTAACTATTATCATACGAGGCGTCGAAAGGCTGTATCGTTATTACATCACTGTCTTAGTGATAATCGTTTAATCTAGTTACTGACTATAAATGCGATAACAAACGCCGCTTCATTTGCATTTATCAGATGAATAAATGCTAAATAAACGAAAAACGCCCGGAATTCGGGATTTGAGAGGGGGAGAAAGTATTGCCCCTTATAAGTAATTATGTATATACGAATATATGTGTTTATTTTTTTTTTACGAAATGCAATATGTGCTGATGAAATGTATAAATCTTATACAATTATAAGATGTAATTATGAGACTGATAGAAATTGTATCTTCTGAAAAAAATTGATCTGATGTTTATCTGCAAATAAATACGACAACGTTTTATTTTGAAATATATACGCATTAACGTTTCTTTGGTGCTTGTATCTAAAGGCGCGCTACTATCGATCGGAGTCTTTACCGAGTCTATTTTAAATCCCCGACAACGAAGAACGAAATAATTTGAGAAATGCCCGAGCAATAGGAATTTTAATTGAAAGCATTGGCTGTATTTATGGCAAGCGTGCGAAGCGCACTCGCCGCATGAACCAAACACTGACCGTTGAAGATTACGTAATGCATTCGCGCCATTAAATACGTGGCACTCTAAAAGTGCACTATCTGAATTGGATGATGAATAGCGTGAGAAATATGATTACGTCACTGGACATAAAAGTTTTATAGTAACGTATCCTTTGGTTTGGGCATCAGCTGGATCAAGGATCAGAGCGTTAATAAGTGGAATTGACGGAAATGAAATATAGCTTGTGTCATCCAGTTTATTTTTGTTTATAGAGAGAGGATTCCTGGTCGTTGATATCATCACGAGATAATAAGTTTAAACCCCACTATATATGCAGATTAATACAGTCCTGGCGATGATCTCTAGTGATGAGAGTTCGAAACGTCGTGTATTTTGATTTTGATTCTTGATAAATACAATTTTTTCTAAATCGTTTTATTCTCTTAAATTCTGTATATAGAGGGTTTTAAACTTATTATCTGTTCTCCACCTCAGAGTGTGGCTATTCTACAATCACGAGATATAGAGGGGACCTCCATAGCCTATCGAAATCTTTATGCTAGACTGTGAACATCAAATCGGCCTAGACGAGTACTTTTGATTTTTCTCAGACAACACCCATTTGCATTGCGAACGTTGATTTTATCACTTAATGTACAACAGCCATGTTGCAAAATCTACGGTCTTTCTTACCAATTTAGAATTCCTGGTGGTCTCTAATTTAAGCGACCATGCTTTTCTTTAATTAGTAAGGGAAAATAAACCTGACGGAAATTCGTGTCATTTTGCGGCTCTGTCTACTTACTGATTTATATCTAATGGTCTAGATGATTTAGTCGAGGAAATTTGTTTTGTTCGAATTTTGATTTCCGAAACTACTTGCATAATATCACGAAGATGCGACGAGGGCATTGTATACTATAATACGGATGAGTGGTAATTCTAAACGAAGGAATACTAATCATATATGCGAAATGACAATACGATTTTGATAAGACGTTTGACCCGGATCGGAAGACTGAAGGTTCTTTTGTATCGCGAACGACTTGACCATTCTAAGGCGATGATGACATCAACTTATTCAATGGCGAGTAAGAACACCGGGTCAATTCATTAGTACTATATGGAAATAGAATTAGCGCGTTAGAAACTAAGACGGAGATGCGCTGCAGATGTTTGTTTGATTATTATCTACGGGACGCCGGAGGCAGGCCGGTCATATTCAGCATGCGGGCGAGCCGATCAAAACATTCCGGAGCTACGTAACTAAACTACCTATTGATTTTACGGCACATAAAGTCAAAATCGAATAGTTGCCGGTGGATTTGAAATGCTGATTTTAAGTGATCCACCGTGCGTTCCATAATTGCATCAAACCCAGACTCTTTACCCGGGGGGGGGGGGGGGGGGTGAGTGTTCCGTAATTTTGTGTTAAATGAATTTTGTAGACTTTATTTTTCTATCACTGGTATTGTTCCTGCAAGTCCGGCATTGATTCACTTGGTTTTTACTATATATTGATATTCAATTAGAAAAAATGAAGAAGGCAAATGAAGAACTGCGGGGCTCCCAATTGCTGGTTGAGCCAGCAAATCAATTGCTGGTTCAGCCAGCAAATGAGTTTTACCACTAATGAAACCCCCCAAAAAGAGAGGCTTTGTACGGGCCTGAAATCATCTTCTTTGGATACTTGGATAATGCATCTCTGATCAGGTACATTAAAATGCTCACAGTTAAATTCCATCACTTTCCAAAACTCTCTCGTTGATGTCGTCAGTCGCTTTTAGACGTCTCACCAAACATTTTAGTGTCTGATGTTGTTGGGTACACTAGAGGCGCGTAGGATCGTAGAGTGACAAATCCGTGGACCACTGACGGCTTAGTCCATCAGGGTATTAGGCATTATTTCGCAAACGCAACCCGAATGAAATGGCGCGGGACGCTGGAAACTACCAGTACAGTCAGGTTTTAACTGTTATATATAAATCATTTCTGGATGAATGAATTTACAAATTTTTCGTTCCAGTGAAACAAAAAATACCCTGCTGGGCGGCCTTTTATAAGCGAAAAACATCCTTATTAGTTAGTTACCGGTACCTAATCGTTGGTGGTAAGCTTTTATAATCGGATAGGCGTTTGCGAAAATATTTGATCGTGAAACTTAACCACAGCAGGTGATTATATGCTACATTCTTATAAACGTAGCAACAAAGAAACCCGGCGCGGCCGGACCGAAGTACGCGAGGCGCCTATTTATTGGTTCATTGCAGTTGTTAGCATACGCGGAACTCAGTCATTCAGTTCATTGCGGTAGTTAATGCGTTCGGCGTCATGTCTCGACCATTCGACTCCGTATATTTGCTCTTTTTAGCGCTCTTTTTGTTTCTAACGCTAGCTTTTGCTGCTGAAATAAGAGATGAAGAGGCTACGCCGACAGTAGATGACCAATCTCTTCAATACGCTAAAGGATCGGCATGTAATTACTGCGATTACTGCAAGGTTAGCTATCTACAAATAGTCTGTTTGTACTACTTTCGTTTTTTTTTTGTATAACAAGCACGGGCTTGTCATTAAATGCTCTGCCATAATATGTTTTACAATTATGCCCTAATTGAAAACGAAAGCATATTGTACTCTTCCTTGATGTTAATACATATTCAGACACTGCTGATAACTAATCAATAAATACCTTATGCAGAAATATTTGAATTGAATAAGAACAGAAGATGTTGAAACTACAGATAGAGGAGTGTTTTTGAACTGGCTCGGCATACGGAGTTGCAGTGCTTTATAGATGTTATTTTGGAATATCAATAATTTTTTAAAACGGTCACGACAAATATCAACTGGAGGCCCTCACTGTTTTTCAAACCTAATTTCTAAATGGCAAATGCTGTTTTATTTTTCAGTTCTGCAAGTTATGTGATAAAGATTGTCCATGTGAAACAAGTCCCCAAAGACCTAATTGTAAAATGTGTAAAGTAAGTAGCTGTTAACCATAACAATAGGCATGGAGGGCCAAATAGAATTTCATTTAAAAAAACTAAGGACGAACAATAAAGACCTAAATTCATTGCTTATTCAAACTAGATATTATGTTACGAATGAATTTCATTTTATTAAGAAATATCTATCATCTAATCTATCATTGATTTCAGTATTGCAAGTTTTGTTATCTTTGTAAAATATGTGATACAATCTGTCAGCCTGGTGGACTAGTGGATCGTGTTACCGCCAAAATTGTCAAGTAAGTTTTTCACAAAAATGAACTTGTGTATCCGAATTTTCCCTTGTATAGATCTTAGTTTCGTTATTTCTTCACTGCTGCCATAGATATTGCTAATGTCTATTTCAACCTGACTTGAGAACATTCCGGGTGGCCTAGCTCGCTCATTTTTGGTAGTACATTCCTGATAAAGGCCTTAATGGGACCAGAAAGGACAGGCAGTCGACCTAAATCATCACTTTTTAATCTATCTGAAACTGTATTGAAGGATATCCAAAAAGTCTTCACTGAAAGGGGTTAAATGAAGAGAAGTGACTCCATGATTTGAAAGTTTAACAAAATGTTTCCATGCCTATGTACCAAACTTCAGTTGGTAGGCATGGAGACATATTGATAAACTTTCAAATCATGGAGTCTCTTTTCTCTCAGAAACCCCTCTCAATGCAGACTTTTTGGTTATCCTTCAATACAGCTTAAAGTTGATTAAAAAACGATATTTTAGGTCAGCTGCCAATGCATTCTGGCCCTAATAAGACTTTTATCAGGTATGTACTACCAAAACTGACTGAGCTAGGCCACCCGGAATGCTCTCAAGTCAGGTTGAAATAGACATGGTTACATTAGGATTCGAATCCCATAAGCTAAGGATAAACTAGACACGCAAGATGTCAAAATTCCATACACAAATTTAACATCTTCATGTTTGGAATTCTCAGGGATATGGAAAATGAACGTGACAGATCCGCACGTTCACTTATATCCAAGTATGTCTGGATCAATTTCGCGGGCTAAAAGGTTGTGAATTTGAGAGCCCGCCTTGCAAATCTTATATCATGATGAAAGCCCGGTGTGGTAGCAATGACATAACACAAACTTCTAATACAGGGTACAGGAAAATCAACTGGAAATTAGTTGTTTTGTAACAACGATAAATGTGGATTTTCCCTTGGATTTTCTGAGGGTTAATAGACACTACATAGTGAAATTATTGAGTGCTAATTAGTTAACTGGGAAAGGGATATGGTTTGGGATGTTGAGCAACTTTGATCAAATCAACTTCGAGTCTTCTGCACATCTTGAAGACACTAGTTTGATTCGTAAGCTCATTCTGGTAGTTATGGGTAAAATCAAGTATCTTTCACAAATTCTTGTATTTCTACTTTCAGCGCCTTGCCAACATATAACAAAGACGAAGTGGATAAAGACATCGACTCCGTTCGTTACTGGATCAACAAGAAAGACGAATTATAACCTGAACTGAACACATAATTCATAGTCATTCCACTTCACACAGCGCGCGAACAAGTTTTACCAAATATGGTATCAGCACCATCACATTGGCAAGCGAGCAGCTGCCAGGTTCACTATTGTATACATCCGTTAATCGCTTTTCAACTTCCCATATTAGTGAATCAATTTTCAGTAAAAGATATACCAAACATCAGATAGAAAAGTGGATCTTTTGTCTTGTTGGAGATTTAGATTTGGGAGCATAAAAATTCAGTCCAAAGTAATTGAAATTGATTTATTTAGACTTGAAACTAATCAGTCACGCCTTCTGGTGTGTGTGTGTGCCGGTACCTCGGAGAGATTAGATATTTAGATTGGTATGTAGATATTTATTTCATAACCCACCGATTCGATAAAATGGAATGTTGATATGGATTATCAAACATTTATGGTAACCGTGGACCTGGGTAATTTTGACGGGAAGATTAACTTAAAATGAATGTAACTTCATGTTTTTGGTCACAATCATTAGCGAAGATACAGCCTCTAATGTAAGATATTCATGTTCTCATTTCTGAATGTTATATCCTGTCATATCAGTTGAATCACACTTGCATCATCTACAGTAAACTCCGCTTACCTCAGATCTCGAGGGACCATGAAATGTTCTGCGGGATAGCCGGATATGGCTATCAGTCTTATTGGTATATCTATCCGAGGCAATCAGTACTGAGATAGGCAAAGATTACTGTATTTATTTCTACGATTATCAATCCTAAATCATTGTTCGTTAAGGAAATTTTAAGTGTCAACTGTTAGGTACAATTCTGGATAGCCATAGACAGTGGATAACTGAAGCTTATCAAGAAATAAGTGACGTGTTCAGCTGTGATGTATTGTCTCATGTTCATTAGTCTTAGATTCTACACAAAAATAATGCGTTTTCTTACAGTTATTCCTCCTCAGTAATCAGTTTCACAGCGTTGTACAGTATATTTATATATACATGTTTATGAATGATATGTAATTTATTTTAATTTATAAATGAAATTTACTGAATATATTCTAATTATTGAAAATCATGCATCTGTAATCTATTATTGCTGTTATGAATAGTATACCTTTGATTGGTCAGTTCTGGAAAATGCAACTTAATTCACATGTGTGTGTAAATGTACCGGTTCATGGCGTTTGAAAGTAGCAGGATTCGTATGTTGTTTTATATTGTACAACTGAAACTGTGCATCTCAATAAATTTTTTACAATTTCCACTAGTAATTGGCATGTGTTGTGTAATGTTCCTGTTTGTTTATCCAAGTGGAGGATCAATTTTTGTTGTGTGAAGACTGCTTACTACTTGTTAGCCTACTTAGGACTTGTTCAGCAGGCTTGGGATTGGGGTTACCAATGCATAGGACTGATATAAGATGCAGCCGAGCTGAGGCAGCCTTTCATGTTTCGGGCAACAGTATAACCCTCAACTTAAAAAGAATGGACAAATGAATTAATGGAGATAGACATCCGCTAACTAAACCAGACTTGCCCGATACCATTGGCAGGTGCGGATCCAGAGGGGGTTTCAGGGGTCGTGACCTCCCTGCTCAGCTACCAAGAAAAATTTTAATTGTTTTCTTGAAGGAACGTACACGAGACAAAGCGGGCAAACAGTGCTACATAATCGGTACCATATCTTATTTTTGGCCAAACATTATGCCGTATAGGCCCCCTATCAGAGATTTTAGTCGGTAGTTTAACATAAACATTCTTTATGAACCCCTCCTGGAAAAAGTCCTGGAGCCGCGCCTGTATAGTAAATCCCTACACAAGTCCGAACTGAAAGTAATCTAGTCACAAGATTTTCCTTATTGTCATCTATCAGTCTATGAAGTAAATCAGCAGACTCGGCTGTTGTGGATGGAAACCTCAAACAAATAAAACACTAAGTGAAGTAATTTGTTCCATTATATTCTTATGTTATTCCACTGTACTGTTAACAAGATTTTTACACGTATAAAGTAAAACAGAACATTAAACAATGCATGTACAGGGCAACTACTGATAGTAGTACATCACATTACAATGATAGGTATATTATATACTATTTTCAATTAAAATAACCTCAAATCAATAAACTACAGAATACAGAAGTATAATATAATGCCAAGAAATACTTGTCATGTTTTCTACTGACATGGTAGGGCAAGGCAGATGGGTAAAAGCTCTAATTGGCCCACTCACATACCTTAAGTGATGCCATATGCAGTCATCTTGTCCCCCCTTTACTGGTTTATTTTGATTCAACATCGTCGAAGATTGATGTTTTATTGCACATCTTATTTTGACACATTTTCACTAAGATTCATATCATTAGATCAGGTTTTGACAACTGGTGCTTGCCATTTAACATGATGCTCAATTTAAATGTTTTATAGGGTATTCATTAATTCAAGCCACAGAGGAAGATACTATAACCTTTTTAGTAAAGGCCAAAGTGTCAATTTACTCTTCATACTATTAAGGGTGATGAATTATCCCATCTATAAACTGGCCCTCGATCATCTTTTGGTAAAAATCATAACTTAAGGCAGGTTTTGATTGAACGTATACCGTTTATGAAGAGCAAACTCTTGAAATTAAAGGTACCTGACTGAATAGTATTCAGAGACAATTGAAACCTGCCTAAGATAATGTAGAATATCCCAGTACTATATCACTGAAATTTCTATAATACCTTAATTCTTTTAACAAATTTCTCATATAGATAAAAGTGTATGAATATAAACTTCACAAAAACAAAACCTTGTTTAACGACAAACAAAACAAAACAATTACATTAAAACACAACTGCGAACATTTTCACTATTTTCAGCTTTTCAGTTGAAACTTATATATATGTATATTTCACTTTGTAAAATAAACCAAATAACATCATCATGAATTACACATCCCGAACAAATGATGCCTATAATGGAAAGAATGAAAAAGCATCGTCTATGAGACAAATACCTAGTGTATGTCACTGTTCCTAAGTAAAATGACTGCTAATGGTGGGATGGTTTTGGTTGATAACCTATCACAGAATTGGCACAACCGAAACATAAGTTACTACTGCAATACAATCATATGTACACATATAAGTGAGTAAGATGACGAAGATCTTGCTTTAAATTGCTATAGAAAGATACTGATACACATTATCAACGTATTGGTATAGACTGTTAGTTTTTGCTCTCTGTTGCTCTACTAAACTGTTTGACACGAACTCTAAGTTTTCACATATACATACTATATCCAAACTTAAACATTAATTAACTACTCGTGCATTAGAAAACACATTTATAGTAGTACAACTGGTAATTTCTTTGAAATGACATATTCTCTTGTCGCTTTTACACGGCGATCAAGTCTGTATACATTAGTGAGTTATACTACATCATTTAAAAGCAGCTAAAAACAGTGTACCATATGTATACTTTCATCATAACGTTTTTTAAATAATATTGTATGTACTTTTTGACTAGTTTTATTCATATTCTGCGGTAACATTTCGAACAGCTATACATATAATCTAATCTAAAATCCTTGTCAATATGTTATACGTACATTTACAATGCATAGATGATACTGAAGTGTATATATGCAACGCAAACAACAAAAAAATACTTCAAACTGACTAAAAACTGAACAGCGCTGGGCCCAATCTAATGGTCTGATTATTCTAACCCCACACATATTCTCTAGTAAATTTTTCAGAGGGGACTCCTTATTTCAAAATCTTCACCATTCTAGCTTTGCACATGTCTAGTACTCACCAGGGCAGCTTCCACAACTTTATAAGTATCCTCATTTGCCCCAGAGATTTCCACCCTGGATCTAACTTAGATAAGCCGATCATAGAGGTTAAACCAAAACAAATCCATTTGAATTGTAATGTTAACTATTTTCGGGTACGTAAGCGCTACATATTCAGGTAAGTGCAACTCTTGAGCTGTGTACTATGGTAAGTTGTTGTTAGATGTACATTTGATTTTACTAATATACCAGTAGCATTATACATTTAACCATCACATCGACTACAGGTGGGTAAAATGCACATATGACCAGCACTCGGAGAGCTTACAATGTGTTTATCATAAGAGCACTTATCCTCAATTACATGTACATAAATGCACCACCACTTACCAACACCGGCAAATATACCATTATACCAATTACACGTATCATAGATACAGGAGTTATCATATCATGTCATAGAACATATCATTACATCATTAGAAACATTACAATTTTGATGAACTGATGTTACTACGGTGGTGGTTTTGTAATCATCAATGGTAACAAAAGTTGAATCATATGACAATAGGTTTGCAAAGCTTTGACATCACTATCTTTTCTGTAATATATAAGTTCTAGGTCCAGTTCTAACTTTGATCATACGGTTAATCCAACTCTAAACCAGTTGAGTTAAGTCTGGGGTTAAATCTAAAACTGTGGTGTGGGTATGGGTAATAATAATAAAATAATAATAAAAAAAATAATCAATAATAATAAAAAATACCTATATCTAAAATAAAAATGCAAATGTTCCTCAGATAACAATACAATGCAATACCATGATATAAATGACAAGAAATACTTCACTATTCTGATACCGTCAATAACTATTGGGTGCGGCTGTAAACTATGTAACTACCAGTAATCTAACCATTTTCTTACAAAATTCTTAAATAATATTCAAATTATTTTGTTAACTATCTGACTTTTTCAGCGGGTCAACGCATACACGCAATCACGATTTGAGTTGTCTAACTAGAAAATCAACATACTACAGGTGTACCTCCATTCTATACCATGAACAGTTTATAGCAGAAGTGTGTAGCTGCTGAGTTATTATGCCGACCTTTTTTCTTAGGATGAAATGCAAGCTCAGTTGATTCATATCAATCAATTCTACATTATCTAACACTGAAACTGAGAGTAGAAAAGTTTTCAATCGTCCTCAAATAGATGGCGCTCCGGATCCATCGATTCAGTTTTCGGCATGAGATGTCCGTGAGATTTCAGGAAATATGACACAAGCGATTCCTCCACGATATAAATGTATGTACAAAGCGTTTCTATGAAAGCTACTCATCCATTCAGTATTTTTGGTCCTTTGCGCTGATGTAAAGTTTGCATGACAAGAAAATAATTGCTGATGACGAACGCGTATTGTATCATCTAAACAATGAAGAACTGAAGTACGGTAACTAAGTAATTCCTTGTATAACGATGATGTAAAACGGCAGTGTTTCGAAGGCACAGACCATAAGAATGAGTACCTTAGACAGTTCCATTCACTGAGCGATGTGAGAGAAATCCTTAACGTACTTCTTGGCACATCTGAAAAAAGAAAACATTTCAGTAGTTATCACTTTGAGGATAATGAATTAAACCGCATAATCATTTTGACAAGCTAAACCGGTGATTCAAATGAGATCAATTCACTCATACAGAATGAGGTACCCGGTAGTCGCTCAGTAACTCTGGTAATTCATTAACATTAAAAATAAGATAAGTGGGCAGGAAAGAGCTCAGCCTTATTAATACCCCAGCCACCCGACACCTCCTGGCATCAGATTAACAATATTGTGGAAAATACCACACACGCTTTCCTGTTTTTGCCAATTGTGCAAACTTTGAAATGAATTCATTGATTGATGAAGGTGCATTATAAACGGATATTCATGAATGATCTTACCTAAACTCACGACGAGTCTTCCTCGTGATCAGACAATGCATCGTCAGACGGCCCCATATCGACATTTTCCAATTCGTGCGTGTGATCGATTTCGACTTTATATTCGTATTTCGCGATGTAACGCACCCATTTCTCCGGCGGATTCGGATTATCGACGGATATCGAGCGAACAGCCGTACGAGAAACTGTCGAACCCGGCATCGTGTATTCGACTTCGGCGTATTTCTCGTACATCTCTGGAATGTCGTCGTGTGCACCAAGATCGATTCGACACACAAACAAATGCGTTTTATAAGCACCTGAAAAAAAATGGAATAAATTCATACGAAATAATTGTTCTGGTTGGTGGAAATATGCAATCAGCAATCTACATCAGTAGGAAGATACTTTACAATTCATTATAGAATAACGGATTATGTCAATTATCACTGCCCGTGAAATCATCTAATATGCAAATTAGTGTTTAGTGAAAATGATGAAATCCATCAACATCTGGAGGAATCTCATACATGGATGAAGCATGACTACATAGAATGATAGATGGATAACCCATTAGCATTGAAGTTCAGAAACTCAGCTAAATGTCAAGTTCCATCGCGATTCCTAAAGAGGCTCATTAACATAGAAGCAGACGGCGTGGATTGATGAAGTTGCTTTTATACAGAATTGATTAAGTTTCAGCACAACGACAACGTCAGAGATGTACGTTGCGAAGAATCAGCCGGGCAATAATGTCTCTAATGTGCCATGTTGGTGATAAACAATCGCGTTAATTCGTTCGTAAAATACTCGTGTTCGCACCTTTTCTGATCCTGTACAAAAATCATTAATTTCATCGAATGTAATCAGTCACTTTTACTCAATAAATGCCCGTGACTTATTCTTTAGCACTCCTCTGATTTTTAGCAACGAAACGCTGAAGATCGTGAGAAGCATAGCTTACATATTGCAGGATTTCTTTCATTCCAACAGGATTCAATAAACTAATTCTGTCAAGAGAATAAGCTGTTAACCTTCTAATTTCAAAATGAGCTATATGATAGAAATACTATTGAATACACTAGGCCCCCCTATTTAGACAATAAACTAGGTATATTCGAGTAACCGTAACATCACTTTGCAGTGCGATTCAGTCTACTATCTACTGATTCAGCGTCATAATCTTACCATGATGTCTTTCGGGTAATCTTGCAACTCGCCACACAATGGCTCGGTGAATGTGTTCATATTTAGCTGATCCGACGTCGACTTCAATCAAACTCGGAGTAGCGAAACCTTGAGCCATCATCGTCAAGCGTTCGATACCTTTGATTTTTCCCGGTTTGCGCGTGGCCGATTTCACGGAACCGTACCCAAAGCGCTTTTCGATGCGAAAGAGATAAATCCAACTTTCGGGAATCGGGAACCGAATTTGAATGTCCTCGCATGGTACCTGTCCTTCTTCCGTGTTACTGCTATAGTAACCGGGAATGATCACATCGGCGCGAATTTCGACGAGGCTTTTAGTCACTTTCTGTTTGACGTGTATCTGGAGTGGAAGCTCTTTGTTTTCCTTTAACGGTACACGAAATCGCATCAGTTCAAACTGACAAGCATCGAGCGGATGAAATCGGATCGTTCGCGATTTCTCATACGTCGTGATGTCGACGGTCGAGTGAAATTCGCAGTCCTGAATTCGAATCCATTCTTCGGTTTTCACCGGAATGATATCGTGACGCCCGACGACCTCACGGCCGCGACGTCGCTTGTCGTTAATACCTAGTTCGCAAGCCGGCATTCCGGTTACAAACGCCAACACGAATATCCTTACCCTAGCTTTTTTCCAGATAATGTGCCCTTCTTTGTCGATTTCGCAGAAGAATTCATCCCAAACTTCGGCCGACACTTCGTCTTTCGTATACGATAAAGTCTTATCCCTATGCACATCCAATTTCATCAAAGCATCCTCTATTTCCCAGATGAAACTACGCAATAAGTCCTCTCGTAGTGAGCCGAATTTCAAAAGTTCAGACGTTTGAGGAGCGTGATCAAGAATCATCGTCGGTTTCGGTTTTCGAACGAGATTTTGTAAATTCTGAGGAGTGATACGTTCGGGGCGTATACCGACGCGCTCTTTGTAGAACACGTATTGAATCTTCACGGTGTGAATTTTGCCGAATTGATCGTAATGCTGTAAGGTTTCCTCCGACAGAGAGTAACAAGCTTGAAGTGGCAACTCTTGCAACGTTGCTTGCGAATTCGCCTTGTCGTAAATCTTGATAATTAAATTCGCGTCCGATCGATGCAACCTAACGTAAACCTGTTTCCAGAAACGATTCGCCGTTAGCTTTTTCTTCGACGGCTGACGAAGCATCAATTCATAGCCTTCCAATTCATATTTCGGATGAAAATCGCCGAGATCGATGTGCTCCGGCTCTACTTCCGAGTCGCTACTTTCATTCGGATCGACTAGAGGGGGAAGCGGTACCGTTACTACTGACTCACCATTTGCATTATCGACGCCATCGTTTTGAGGCATTTTGTCAAAATCTGCGAAATCTGATTCAGGCTCCGGTTCATCTTCACCTTCGGTCTCAGACGAATCTTCGTTGAACGGATTGAATCTAGGCGGGGCATCTATTTTCGGAGGTGGAGGAATGGCCATAGCCGGTGCCGCGGTGATATTAGGTTTAGGACGAGCGATCGGTTGATGGTAAGTTTCTGTATGGCCGAGCCCATTTGGATGCTCATCGCTCGAAGCCGGATGAATCGTCTGGAAGATATCAAACGTACCTGATGATTGATGCTCTTCATCAGGTGCGCGGATATGGAAGCTTATCGCCGCTTTATCCACTTCAGGACTGCTGTCCTCACCACCAGATGGTGAGTCTATAAACGGATTTTTCTTCTTTGCATTTGTCTCGAGATCTAGGCCTAAATCAGCGGTCGTACATGTATTTGTTGTATCGACGTCAGAAGCAAACGGATTTTTACACACTAGATCGTCGACTTGGGTGAAGAAAGCAGTGGCTGCAGCATCGGTAAATAGATCGGTAGTGAATGTATTATCATCGCCAGCATCGAGTTGGACTTCGCTTGTTCCCCAAATATTGTCGCTTACATCACCTACGGCGGCTACCTCAATGTCGTCATTACCCGAACGCGGATCAAAGAACATATCGTTGAAATCGACGCCTGCCTTTGAATCGTTCATCGCGCTGAAATCGACCCAGTCGTTCAGATCGGCTTTGGCCTTCGCGGATCCAGGCTCCACAGTTGCCGACTCATTCATAAACAACTGTTGACCAATGTCATTATTATTAGGGGCGGTGCTTTTAGCGCTGAAAAAGTCATCGGTTCTAGAAACCGACGGATTATCATCAGCGATAGGAGGTGGTTCCGCCGTCGTTATGATATCAGTGAGGAAAGTTATGATATCGCCACCAGTCACTGCACTACTATTGTCTGCACTGAAAAGTTGACCAGAAGCAACAGGCTGAACAGGATTCAATACGATAGCATCGACAGTATCATTTGCATTTCCAGCATCAAACAGATCATTATTAGTTGGCTGCGCACCGTAAGCAGGCCCAGTAAACATACCACCACTATCAACCGTGGGTGCTTCACGTTTTATTAATTCTTGCGTCTCCTCCAGTTGCTTAGTGACTTTGCTCGTGTCGAACGGATCGAAACTGCTACTTTTAGCAATACTTGGCTGTAATACAGATCCGTCGGTCACGTCTGCAGACAGCTTGCTGTCCTTTTTCAGCGGTTCACTGCGTACGGCTAAGAAGTCGTCGAAGTCATCCGTGTCACAAGGAGTGACCGCTTTCGTGGCGTTAATGCCGAAGAAAAGAGCGCTAGAATCGCTACCACCATCGACATTATCGGATCCGGATAGTTTGAACAAATCTAGTTCAGCAGCTGGTTTGATTTCGGGCGTTTCAGCGATGCCGAGAAAATCGTCGACGATCCGATCGGAAACTGAAGATCCAGCAGGCACATGGTGAATGTCAAATTTACCGAAACTAACCGGCGATGCCGCACCGGATGAACGGCCGCTAGCGCCATCTGCTTGGTGATCGGCATACAATAAATCCGAACTAAAACCACTCGTTTGTTCGTCCGAGTTCAAAACGCTATCGAGTCCTAGCAAATCGCTATTCATTTTCACAGTTGGTTCGTGAACGAAATTGTCACTTTGGTTAATATCTAATCCTAGCAGGTCGGCAGTTGATGCATATGGTTTTGTACCATCGACGGGTTCATCCAAATCATCGATGCTAACGCGAGGAGTATTTTGCGGAGGCTGAGGCGGGGCGGGTTGATTCTGGAGCGACGCGGGAAGTCGTACGGTTAGATCTAATTCCGGAGATTCGCAACGATTATCGGTGCTGGTCGCGTTCTCCTCGACCGGGTGTTCTTCGGGCGGCGGTTCGAATTGAACCCAAGATCCTGGCGGCGGTTTCACAGCGCCAGTCACCTCGATCGTTGAACTCTCAGTTATCGAACTAGTTTTCTCCAATTTGTTCAAGTTTTTCTGCGTTTCCGACACCGTTTGTTGTATACGGCTTTGCATTTGTTGAAACGCTCGCCATTCTTCTGAGTCCTCGTCTAATCGTTCTTCGTACGGCACGAATTCGCCTTTCGACTCGTCGTATTTTTTCCCGCTCGATATAATATCCTCTAAATTGTCGTCGCGGTCTTTGTGTTTGTCTTTCTTCTTTCCGAATCCGAATATCTTCTTCGGACTGCTGCCTAGCAAAGTGGAGACTAATCCTTTGGAAGATTGTTCGTGGTGGGGAGACTTTTTCGCGGACTTTCCTGAGAATAATCTTTCGGCGATTGATTTGGGTTCTTGAAGAAATCCTGAAGCTTCATCGAGTGAATTGTTCATCTTGTATGCTGGGGCACTATCTGAAAGTATATAAAGATCCTGGTGATTTACAATAAAACCTTTGACGCAACACATTTTCAAGCACAGCCTGTAAACACAATATCAAAACTCTGCATCATATGAGAGGCAGCAAGGATGCTGGAGATGCTGACAGAATATTGATACGATGATACTGCCTGACTAATCGCATATTGATGGCTACAGCCCCATCGACCATTTCTATGATTTATCCATCATTTATCCTATTCAATACGTCACATATATCACTCTCACTAAGAGTAATCACATGTTTGTAGTAAAAGAATAGATAACATCAATCTATTGATTCGAAATCTTAATCGATTAATCACTTTTTTACAAAGATCTTATGCAGTAATGCTTTGATGTCACTACTCGACGATTTGGCCCGTGCCAAATTGGCACGGATCAAGACGGATCTCGATACTAAACAATGCTTAAACAAAGCAAAGTGAGTCACTTCCAGAACCAGTTGCAACTCCACTTCAATAATTTGACATTTGGCACATTTTTTGTAGGGCCAAATTTTCCCTGAGCCAACCAGGCAAGGGCTCATTTGGCACCCGTGTGAACAGTTGTTCTGGCCCTAATTTGGCATCAGACAAAAAGGCTTGTGTAATCGCGGCTTAAGCCTATACAGGTGTCTCTTTAATAGTTTATAAGTAATCTCTCCCCGGGGAGAAGTATGATATCTAAATTTGCCAGGTACCCTATTTCCCCTGGGTCCTGAGAAACAGTGTGGATTAAGCAGATTCCATCGCTCTACCCGCTAACCTTTGGTTATGAATGGTGATATGACAAATACAACTCGAATAAGTGGCAACTAGCAGCAGCGAATGAGGAAGTGACGATAATAATTATTGACGTTAATTCCCCCTGCATGGGATTTAGTAATGAAAGCTTATTATCTCATGAAAACGTTAGACGGGAGCAAGGCAACGCTGTCACACCCAATATCCCAATACAAGCATATATGCAGCTAGACTAGCTCAGTTACCTGCACTGATTTTTCAGTTATTGCTCATACTACAATCATAGCACGGTATATATTACAACATTTTACAAAAAGGTTAAATTTTTTATTCGGCAATGATGCTGCATATAGATAGCATCGAAGCCATTGCAAACTTTATAAACCAATCTAAATATCTCCTTTTACACCGATCAGCCATAGCAAGTACTAAATGTGGCTAGGCTATGGTTATCTGAAAAGTGGTTACCGTTAAGTGGTAAATGCATGCATATCAATTCAACATCCAATCAGATAGGGTAGCAGGAAATCATGCTTCGAAACGGATTCGCCACCTACTTCGGGAAGAGATTATTTTGAAGTTTCGAACGGCGAAATGTCAAATTTTAGTTAAGACGCAATATCGAAGTACGCATGAATGGGATTTACAAGTTACGTGAAGATCTGATGCGAACAGCGAAGAAATTCTTAGTAAGGCGTGTGTACCCGTTTGTGATAATTAGCTCAGTCGCGAGATCGATAATGTATCCGAAGTTTCCATGGTAACATATGACATCGAAAAAGAAAACGCGAAGACATCTTTCACACGCCAAGTTTCGAAAGTAAAAATTCAAGATAATCGAAGGTTAAGGTCATTCAGAGATATTAGATTAAAAAGATACGTACGCAAGGAATAGTCTGATTTTAAGGGTAGAGTTATAGAAGGGTATACGGTATTATCACGGAAAATCATAACAAAAAATCGAGCGCATGCCATTTGGGGAATGCACATTTATGGCGTATTCTTTGATCATACGTGAACGAATAACCATAGCATTATCAGCAGTTTCGGTATCAAAGCGTCGAGCTAAATGAAGCAGCCCACGCCAGTCAACGAAAACGTCAATAAAATCGATACGTCGGCGATATTCGCTCGGCAGACTCGGATAGCTGATGTGCAGCAGGTATAAGAGATGTGAATTCATGCCACGAGCGTAGGGATGGTGGATTATACGATTACCTCCATCCGGGGTTGGGCCGTAACCGAGCGTAGAAACATGCGCGGTGGGATTGATCCGAGAAATATGAGAGATGCTTTTCCATTCTTTCGTAATTTCCACGCGCTTTGTAGGCGTTCTTCCAATTAAAGGCAACATGTTCAGGAAAACACCGGCGTACGTGCATACAAGCCGAATTAGTATCCAAAGGTTTGTAATTGGTTCATTTAAGTAGAAATTTACACGAATTTCGGCGAGAAATCATGTTCGCGACTAATTGCGTTGATTAACGAGGCCCGATCATCTCGTGTTTCGCGATGTGTGTGTCGAAGAATCAAAGATCTTAGCCGCGAGTTTACGACTGAATTTTGCGTTCGTCTCGCGAGTTATTGCGACGCTACGTCGTCTAGGCTCGTGTTATTCCACCTTTGGGAAGCCATTACCGTTGGAAAAAGTGTGTATTTATAGGAAGCGAAGAACAAATTTTCAATGTAGACATGTTTTTAAGGAGAAGCTAGCGGAATGGCAGCGGGAAGGGCAAAGGTTTTTCAGTTCAAGCATACACATCAGTAGATAGCTTCGAAACCCCGTATGACATCATGCATGAATTATGCTGATAATCGGGATCCTGAAAGAGAAGACAGTCCAAAAGGATCCCCCCTATCACCGTTATTGTGGACAAGGGAGAGCGCATGGTCGCATCCGGAAAATATTGAAAAATTTGGTGCATTATTAAGGCATCCTCGGTTATTCAGATTACAGCACAATCTGATATTTTGTAAAGGACACACTGGTTAGAATTAGAAATTGATTGCACTTTCAAATATGGTGAAATACAGTCCAAATCTGTCCGTACATAAGATTTGGAAACAATAATCTATTCATTACTATAATCCTTATTATGTTTGGACAAGTTTTGATATATGAATATTTTTCATTGAGTTTTTATTAAGTAATCATCCATAATAGTTCAGAACACAGTTCAATAGATTTTGATTAAGTTTGACTCGGTGTTGACTTAAAATTCTACCGGTGATCCTTTGGTAATTAACTTAAGCGGGGGGGGGGGTGGTGGGGGTTGGGAGTTACTGTGGAAAAATAGGGCTCAGTTGTACAATAAAATCAGGCGTATATGATATCACCGGGGTAAATAAGCAATTAGCGATGATGCCATAAATGAGGATTTATGGAGGCAGTCATTCTATATTTATCACACATTCAGGTAGTGAGAAGCATGAATAAGACATGAGAGCGTTCATATTTACCATTTCACTACACTACTACTACCACAGTACAGCATCTCTAAATAAAAAAAAAACATAACAAATCATTTAAATTCGAAGTCATGGAAATCGTGTTTATCCTCTGACCGGAATTAAGGTGATAAAAACGTGAAAGACTTCATTCTTGTTGTCCCTTTATGTTTAAGGTAAAAATATTGGGCTTCATGAAAATTTCAGACGCTCTCGTGACGTCAGCGGGAATTTTCATGTGGATGTGGGATATTGTCGCTGGGGAAACATCGCAGGCATCACTTAGGATATTTCTCATCCATAGCACCTTTTAGACAAATCAGAAAAAAAATCGAGAACTATTACAAGCCAATGTTGATAATAACAGCCGTTGATAGCCGCGTACGCCGGGGATCGGGAAGTTTGTCGAGGCAAATGACGAATCATAGCTGACATTTTCGTGCACTTGTCGTGATATTGCTAATGTTCGGTTGACATAAATGTGGCAATTGCGGCTTATTTGCGAGTGTCAAGATTAAGCAAGAGGTACAATCGATTCGAAAAGCCGAGTCCAATTCGTGCGGCGGCCATTAGTCTAGCAGCTTCGGTCTGAAATGACGACGCGACTGACAGTTCAACTTTTTAAAAGATATTTATCGATATCAACTGAATACACCAGGAATAAGCGACTGAATTAACAAGAAAATTTGGCTTAGGGAGTGGACTAACTCTCTCCTAACCTGCAATATCGGTAATGAGCTCAAGGTATCCATCAAATTGGCAATTTTCTCAAATGAATAATCGATGAAGGTCTAGCTTAAATATATCCATGCTTCAAATTATTAATTAATAGCTCTATTGATAGATTGATTAATAGATCTACCAGTGGAAAGTCAGCATTCATCAGTGACAACTATGTTTGTATGTCCATGGTCACACATAAACACCTTCCAAGTAAATCCCAAAATGGCCTCAAAGGCTATGGGTACATAAAACAATTTGAGATATTTGAAGAATAAATCAAATGTTCGTGTAAACAGAACTTGGTAATTTATGCACAGTTTTGTTTGACGCAAAATCTTGGAAACCTATTAATATGGCGATATAGCCAAAATCAATGCTTGAGATATCAGAATTTGGCATACACAAATAGAAATGTTTTAAAAAGAAATTTGTTCAATTAAGGTGTAGTAAATAACAAAACATCTTTAAGAACCACAGCCATAAGATCAAGGCATTGGTTTTTGAGAAATAGTGGTATGAAAATACATACTGATAATCAGAGATATCATATTATCATATTGATTTTACGGAATCAACATTTCAGCAAATATATTCAATCTCGAGCAAGTTCCTTCCCCCCCCCCCCCGCATATGCTAAGCTTAAACAGATGATGACTTTGCCGTTGTCGAGTCTATACAGTACGGCGACCACCCAATCTGCATCAAATTCAGTCAATACAATCATTTGGTTAGTCAGACATGGGACTCATCTGATTCGCATTAGCGCGAGACCTCCGAGGATTTATGAACGTCCATGATTGTCAGTATTTCAAACCAAACTTCCTATGTACGTCGAAAACCACTTATAACGTACTTATAACGATTTATAAAAGCAAATAAGAAGGAAGCAATTTTCTCTCAAATGCAATATTTCACTTTTTCAATACATCATTTGGAAGGTCTTTGTCGCATTACTAGTTTTTTTGTAATCATATTGTCACGTTAAAGCTGTATAAGAAAGGATCAGACATGTCAGGTAACTTAAACTTTCTCCATTCTTAACCCCGATTTGTATTTCCAATTCACTAAACTAAGTGACAATCTTCATTTAGATATGTCGTCAACATAACGATGGTCTCAACTCAAGACGCATAGTTAACCAGTATACTTCGAGTCGAGTCACATCGAAACGTCTATGCAACACACAACTTTTGGGAGCAGTAATACATGACGAACATCTTATATTCAACGAATTGGTCTCATCACCGAGGTCTCCAAACACACGCGATAAAGCCTACCTTTTATTTCATTTGCGAATAAATCCAAACTGTTCGTTTGTCACGGCGCAGACGACGAGAGAGAAGCTTATTGATCGGCGGAGCGGGTCATTCCTGATGATGTACTACACCCTGTCACAAATACATTGCCGGGCGATGCAACTACCTCCAGCATCCTTTGTTACCATGGCAACAAGCGAGCGAACCAACGCGCACTGCGCTGGGCGGCTGCGATGGAATATTAATAGCATTTCACATTGAAAATCATAGATTGAAGGGAGAAAATGGGTAGCCCTGATAGCTGTACCCATTTCCTCATCACAGGAACATATGTCTTTGTATCTAAATTGCGTAATTGTCTAGCCCGAAGATAATCATCTTTCTAATCATGGAGAAATCAGATAAGTATTGTATAATAGGGTGAATAAAGAGCCCGGTCATTTAATTAACCTGTATACATAGATATCTACCAACGAAGGGAGAAACAAAAATAGCTCGTACTGTAATTTTGTAATTTCATCATATATGAAATGGACCGCGAATCTCAAGAATGGCATAAGAAATTATCCTTTGCTTCCCTTCTTCAAAGATACAGGATTGCCTACAGGATTATGCGGGGCATTATAGGGGTTGTAAAACTATCCAAGCTCCAGCCCTAAATCCACCCTTAAGTAAACTTAAAATTTGAAAAATTCTAAAAGCTTCTAAAAAAAAATTTGGAATGGCCAAATATGGCAATCTATATAAAAAGGAATTTTTCGTAAATATGAAGAGATAATCTAAGCTAATGCAATGACCACTGGCACTGTTAGTGCAGACGCACACAAATATGCGTTTTATGTAACTATTCCGGGAATATCGATAACGAAGTCCCTTAAAGCCGTACAAAGTGTTCCGTCAGGAAATACCGGTACATGCCGATTGTGGCCGAGCACTTAGGTGGATAACGTCGGGAAAAAGTCGTCTCGTCTTACGGGAGCTTCGTCGTCGATTGCAAAATAACCATGACTATTTACCCCCTACTCGGCGCATCGAGTAGCCGGTAAATAGGGCGAAGTAGGGAAATTAACTTGTCGCCACTTATCAAACATCGCCCAAGACAGCTCTTGACATTCAAGAACTAATCATCTGTCATGAAAACCGCGCTCGGCGTCGTGACAAGACGAGGAATATTCGAGAATAGTCATAATCTAGCGTCAAATCTACATTTTAGTCTTGTGTTACGGATTCTTGAATTGTTCCGATACCTACAGGTGGACTATCAAACCTTGATAGCCAGTTTTAGATACTAGTTTAAGCTAAACTTCAGGCTTCAACTGTCTATTGAGAAAATGCTACACTGTAACTGTAGCGATGACAAATTTTCGACAGTTCAGGTCAATTAGGTCAGTCATTTTAGTACATATACATGTTTAGTAATAGCATTGACTCTTCATTTTAGAGTCCATGGTCATAGTCCACAACCATGCAGCGCTACCAGGTATGTTAAGGTCACCATTAGTTCCGAGATGAGATTGTTGATCGAAAAACAAAATGGCAGCTTTTTCAATCGCAGGAAATTAGGGTTTGAGGGCCCTTGTCCATTAACTATACATCTAATTAAGGCAGAAACACTGCACTGTTGCAAAGGCAGCGGGAAGCTTGTATCTAATTATAATCATGCGTATGATAAGAGAATTAGTGAAGTACTAGCGTGCGGAATTCCTTCCAAGTCGACTCAAAAACGATCAAGGGAAAATCTGTCAACCACCGAGACTGGGATTGAGCCACAAACCTCTCGCTTGCCAGGCAATTGCTCTACAAGTTGAGCCTAAGGTTAGGGTATAAAGGTCCAGATATCACCATAAAGCTTTAAGACATTACTTGAGAAACTCTAATGAGCAAACAGAACCTGTGTACGTAGATACCGGGTATACTGAAATATTTTCTAATGAAATTTTTGTTATTTCCAATCACCGATATTCCCCTCAAGTGACAGGCCACCGTATTATTATCTGCCGTATTGCTTGAGGGAAATTAATCGCTGATCAGAATTTCGGCTTCAATGAACATTCGTGGCTGAAGTCGATGCTTTGATCAGCGGTTATAGCAGTATTACCGAGTGCGTACCCATATAACACATAGAGAGACAATTCAATCAAAGATGGATTCCACGATGAACTATTGATACGAACTATTTTCAAAATCCTGCCAAAATGCAGATTCACAAAAAGAGATGTCTAATCTTCATCTGAGTATCAATTATTTACTGAGAAACAGACTATTTACATCATAATCGACAAGCAATACATCTCTGATGTCCAATGATATGATGACAACAAAATAATATACTAAATACTAAATACGATTGTCATTGTCACGAAATTTATATAGCACATGCTCTGGCTTACGTACGTAATTCGGAGGGAATTGGGAAACAGATCAGAAATACGAAGGTCTACCGATAATAGTAGTTTTATTTTGACGAGTGGGATCGTTTAGAAGTGAAAGTCAACCGAGGAAATTCTAGAAATGGACATTAAATTGGTAACCATCAAGGTGTCTCTTTACAGATTGGATTGGCATGCAGTTTACAGAAATGTAACGCTATTATTAGGGGCAAAATATGAAGGCATCGGAGCTCGCAGCAGAACCATAATACGAAACAACAAAACTTTTCATCAAATGGAACATAGAAAAAAAAATTAACACAAAGCTTCGAATTAATGTTGATAGCAAATATAACAATATTAATAGTTAGTAAGCTACGGAAGTGATAAGAGCCTCCAGTTGTCGCGTTCCAGCTCAACAAGTTGCCATATTTATATTGACAAATCACGATAAGTCGACATGAATATGTCGACATATCGTGATGTTTAATGTCTATTTCAACCTGACTTGAGAGCATACCGGGTGGCTCGCTCATTTTTGGTAGTACATACCTGATAAAGGTCTTAGTAGGACCAGAAAGGACTGGCAGTAGACCTAAATCATCATTTCAATAAAGACCTTTTGGATATCCTTCAATACAGTTTCAAATGGATTAAAAAAATGATGATTTAGGTCGACTGCCTGTCCTTTCTGGTCCTACTAAGACCTTTATCAGGTATGTACTGCCAAAAATGAGCGAGCTAGGCCACCCGGAATGCTCTCAAGTCAGGTTGAAATAGACATTAGACAACATATTTTGTTTTCTCGACCATTTTCCTTGAAACTCATAATTCTGGCATCAAATCTGTCGTCAAATGACTTGTCACGTGGAAAACGGACGACAAAGCGAAATTTGTCGTCAAAATGTCACGATATGTCGCCATATTCATGTCGACTTGACGCGATATGTTGACATAAGTATGGCGACTTGTCGAGTTGGAACGCGACAACTGGAGGCCCCTTATTGCTTCCGTAGTAAGCACAAACCATCACCGAAAAAACATGACAATGAAGAAGTTTACAGACGGGATGAAGAAAAAGAAGTGAAATGAATAAAACAAAAAGCATTAATATGATTATTATTAGTTTCGAGACGGGTGAACGATTTAGGACGAGAAGAAACGTCGGAAAGCAAAGCCAAATACGGAGTTAGTATATTTAAACATACACCAATAACGAAATGGACTTTACCTAGCTGTCATTGGGCAGTCCAGGAGTGTGCGTCTGGACTCGTAACTGACTCTGAAGTAAACAAGAATATCATTCATTTTTACATAATAATACGATTATTCGACACAAAAACGTTGAACAGTAAACAGCATCTCGATTTCATCCAGATATTCGCCTCATAATACTCGCGAATAAACTCGTTTAAATCAGTACAATACGTGTACTAAAAAAAAAAACAACAAAAAAACACGAGATACGTTTAGATAACGGATCATCATCGGAGTTGGTCAGACGATAAAATGACAATAAGCATTCGTAATTTGTAATTCATAATCGTGATACGTTTTAGCAGCGAGCCAAAAGCGTAGGAGGATATGTATACGCATGAATTATCGGAAACGCTCAGGACTGTTCGATTATGAGTTATACATATTCAGTACATAATTGAAATATATCAATTATTCACGTTACAGTAATGTACTTACTTGAATGAGTGGGGATTTCATAGTTATTACTTATGTGTATCAATCTAGATCACTGATTATGTATTATTCACATTTGCGCATTGTTTTAATAAAGCCCTGAAAATTTTACTCGCATTTCAGGTAAAATTCGTAGAAATATATGAAAATTCCTTATTGAACCAAGGAGTTAACTCGATTAAGTTAACGCCGCCGGTTTAAGTTAAAACGAGCCCGTTCTTTTTTTTGTCAGCACGAGAATTACACTAAGGCTAAACATAATCCTATAGAAATCAGAACACTACAAACGAATCGTATATTGATACCTGATAGCTAAAAAAACGAAAACAAATGGGAAAAAATTAATAATTAACCGACAAAAAGTCAAAAAGGAAAGCGGAACAAGGAGGCAGACGCATTCATAATGCCATATATTCATCATTGATATTTGAACCTTTAAGGTCGAAAACTGCTCGTCCCTAAATGAAACTTAAGGCCAGAAAAATGTGCAGAAAAGATTCGTCAAGATTTTCCGGTTCACTTGTCCCCCAATAATGATGATAAAATTTCAAGAAAAGCAGTACAGAAATAAGTGCTAGATGATGAGCACGTATTCCCCTTCCCCCACGATATCCTCGGAGGAAGAGCTCATGTCATTCGCCCACTCAAGGTTTTTTCCTTTTTGTCAAAACGTTATAAACTCTTTTTACCTTGCACTTAATCAACAGTATAACTGAAAAATTTTTGATCATTTCTTATACATTTTATGTTCCAGTATCGCCTCGTTCAAACCTAAGCAGTTGTACAATTCGCCTGGACCCAGTTGATGAAAAGTTTGTTGAAGAACTTAACCAGTGGATAGTTGACGGTGACCATTAAGCCACGCCCACAACGCAAGAAAACTCAGAATCGAACACGTGCGATCCTGGAAACAGTGTTTCCCGAAACCATGTTTCTCACACGCACACGACACAGGGAAACACTCGGAAACATGTTTTTGTCTCCTGTTTCCATGTTTCCCTGTGTCATGCGCGCGTCATCGTATTACGTTCAACTGACTTTTGAGCCCCTGATGTCTAAGAGAAGATAAGACTCATCACGTTTGATCTTACGCACAGCTTTCACCTGCTCGAGTATAATTCCTATATAAGCTTAGCATACGTACCTTAAAAGACAGGCCTGAATGATACGCCACGGCAGCAACGACATACATCATCGTCGTCGTCGTCGTATCTATTCTAACCATTTGAAGCCGAAGGGTAACTAACGCAGTGGATACGGCTGCGACAGCATCTACAGCCACACCGATCAATTCTGCGCGGTGCAATCGATAACAAACGCTTCTCGCAAAATTCATCAATCAATATACCCACATCTATATTTATATATATATTTACAAAGTTCACTCTCGTCGCAATCTGACAAATAAACTGACAAGAGAAGATTCTTCGCAGCTAGCGTCGAATATAGATTGCGTCTACATCCGCGGCGCATCTGAAAACAACATCCACAAAATTACCATATTCCGTCCGTTCGTCCGTGATATATTTGATCATTCAATTCACCTTTGTAATCAAGATGGCCACCGATCAGTCACAACGCGCCATTAATCGCGCCAATAAGCATCGCGAATAATGATCGAAAAAACAATAACTACACGCCATCAATCGGATGACAAGCTATTCTTATTGATAACATTTTTTTAGAGAGAAAAAAAATTCACCATTACGATCAATTGAGAATGGGGTACACGTACCCGCAGTGCTACTGTGGCAATCGAGGATTCCACGTATGGCAGGCGAGGATCCACCAGGTGTCGCTAGTAGATCGTTGGTTGTCCGCGTTCAATTTCTTTCTACATTTTGATTAAATCTGAACGAACTTTTCTCCTAAATGAATCAATTATTTATGAAAACTATATCCAAATCTGATAAGGAGGATGAAAGTATCTCATATTTTGTGAGTCCTGTGATAGTACGGTACCTAGGCCTATATGGATTCACGAGTCTAAAAATCTAGTTCAAAGATAATCGAAAATGAACTGATGTTGACAACGAACAACCTACTGCTCGTAACGCCATCTGGCGCGATAACTGGTTTTGCAGGTACCCCATTGCGATCAACTTAATTTCAAACGTGACAAGAAGCTAGAATGAAAGTTATGAAATACTCCATCGATTTCTTTATCTACAATCACAGCGAACAGTCAGACTCAGATCTGGTCCACTTATAAGCGCATGAAGCCAAATTTCATCGATGGTATAACATGTTTTATGTTAGAGAGGTATCTTTTTTCTAAATATTGGCTAACATCTTTCCAAACTAGCTCCGACAATTCGCGATAATAATATTGAGTACCGGATTTACTTGTATATCGGATATCAATAATCTAGTTTCGCTGTAACATTTGACCGGTTCATGTAACTGTCCTCATATTTCATATCCATACACGATAGCAAATCAGTCGCGACGAGGACACACTGTTGATGCTAGCAGAAGATCACGTGCTGAGAGGTCTCCACCGTACGTGAAATCTAACGACCCCTGATTAAACGCATTAAACTTGTTCGCCATCTATACTCAAGAGCGATTACTAGCCTGCCTGTACGTTGAAGGGACACATAACTATGACCTGAACACCCCGAACTCTTTATATACATGTCTGGTTTAGATAATAGCGCTGTGAACTTAATCTAAGATTTTTGTACCTTTGTATGAGTTTATTTAAGACTGACAGCTATAGTCTCGAATGTTTAAAAGCCGATTTTCTTACATTGTCTATGAGTCGCCCAAAAATGACAGGGATAAAACGAACAAAAAAATTCCAAAGTTTTTCATTTCGAAGAACACGCATTTTTGCGAGGTGTACATGCGTTCGTATACGGCCGAACTAGGATTCAATCTAGTATGGCGCATCAATCAATATTGAAAAAATCAGCCAACATGTAGAATAAAGTATCACCAACTGATGAGAATCTTTGACCAAGATTTTGATATTCGATTCCCTACACCTCCCCGCAATATGTAATACGCTGACATTGAAAATTATTTTGAAGCGTTTCAAAACCGATAGCGCCAATTGGTACACTACCATCTCTTTTAGAAGAACATTCATCGTTTCCGATATGAATGCAACGGTTCGTTCCATTAATATCGATCAAGGTTATTCTTCAATGGCACTGCGGTTATCGAATTGATTCGGCTGTCCGCGTATAGTAGGCCTAAATACACGAGTATATGCGCGGCCACCGCGCAGTCAGTTTCGAAGAGGGCAGCAGCTTACTAAACCAATCAGTAAAGCTATTAACTGGCATCGATTTCTCGCCGTATCAATCGGATCAATGTATCCTCGTCCAGGGCGCGATATAATGTTCTATCAGCCGGAGTATGGTAGCCTCCACAGTTCATAGTCGTTGCCTTTACACGGCAAGCATAGGACACCGCGGCGGCTTCCTGCGAGCGAAACGAACTTTGATTACTGCACTGAATGCATCGTGCTACGAGTTAATCGCGAGAGTTTACCAGATTTTTTTTCGCCGATCGGCTGAAATTCCGTTTCAAACGGTTCGGCATTATTTTTTTCCCATAAATTATGCACGAATTCTGATTCAGCTCACTTGCACTTCGACTGCACACGTGTGCGCGGTATCAGATTTTCCGATAGTGAATTGGTCGGAAGAAAAACTTTTTCAATAATTTCTAAACACTTAGCAGGTCTCTCATAAATCATGCAGGCAATTGACTATGTACAGCACTCAGATACAATATTCCAATTTCGACAATTATTCATTACACGGATTCTATAATGAATTAATTTGCAAAAATGAATGAATTACTTAACGATCTTTTACCCTACTAATACAAGAATGTAGTAGATAACAGTTACAGATAAAACCACCTCTGGGTTTTAAATTTTGAACTAATGTACAAAATCAATTTTTCACTTATACCAAATTCCATAGAGTTGAAACTGTTCTATAGCTGTATTAACACTAGCTATGTTATTTGGAATGGTCTAATTTTGGCCCGTTCCATAAGCATAGCGAGAAGTCATTTCCAAATTGGTCTATTACATTTTTTTGGACCGAAAAGAACGATCAAGGTCCATTCTAAATTTTGGAACGGACTAAATCTGCATGTGTATGGACAGAAACTACTAACGTGTAACGTACTAACTAGTAGCGTGCGCTCTCTGATTTGATCCTTCCCAAATTCGGCGCGTTCCAAACACGGACCCAGCAGTCTGATTTGGCCCATTCCAAATTTGGTACGTTCCAGGTACAGACCCATTTAGAAAGGTCGAGCTGGTGATAATGTGAACCTGCCTTATAAACTCAGCGTAGCTCTTATAGGTTGAAATGTTGCTGGTCGAAAATTTGCTTATATAAGGCAGCTGCAGTATAATTGTTGATTACTTGACTGCAACTGTCGCTGGGGACAAAATCACTTTATAATGTCGTAATTACGGGGGTAAGACGACACGCGATTAGAATGCAAAGTTGAATTCTTTATACTCTTTCGCGCTCCGTTTGAGCGCGAGTACGTGAATAAATCGGAAACGGGAGACCTAATCCAAAGATCGCCGTCTTCGGCAGTTATTATGATGTATCGCGAATCAATAAGCAGTCGGTAAGACGGATATATACCGCCGACATACGAGAGCTCGATATCTACGCTACATACACAGTGACAGCGTTCAACTCGTCGTACCGATTCCTACACGAGAGGAGGCTAGTCATCCGAATTCATAGCTCGAATTCATAGCTCGCAATATATCTCGGCTAGATAAACAGAGAATAAGGAAGACATTTTTGGGCATCGATTATTCGGAATGCTCCATCACTCTACTCGATAATAGCAGCCTTTTTCGTGCGCAGCGTCGATATTAAAAATTCGTCTGCGCTGAAATTTTTCTACGTTTCACGTGTTTCGCATTGTGGTGTGCGCGGCTGTACGATGAGAAACGAACCGTTCCTCTCTCTCTTGGGAAAGAATGCAGTTATTCGTATATTCCAAGAATTGTAACGAAACCGAGATCTTCGCTGAAACAAGCAATTTACGTATCCCGCACATGTATGAAACTGAACCGAAACAACGTTCCTACCGAGATGCTCAATTTAATGCCTGTCCTCTCTAGAGCAAGATAAATCGAAATCTGATTTGAACAGTATAAACCCGTAATTAAATTTCTGCTCTTGATTTAGATTATGCGATAGAAAGTGAAAGAGCTAAATGCAACTGCCGATCAAGGCGCCCCCTAATCAATCATGAAATTGCCCTCAGTAATTGGGATGACCAATTGCTGATCGGCCCAGCGCCTGATAAGATGGTAAGATGCTTCAAACATGGAATGAATTACCGGACACTATATCTATGTCATTTTGGTACAGGTAGTACTAGAGAAATAATGAGACTTTAGCCACCATCACACGGAGGTCAAACGGGTCAAATTGGCATGGATGAGGCCCGAGTCAAATTTGGCCCGTGGCTTATTAGACAGCGTGTTCACGCATAAACCACTCACTCGATAAACAATGCAAAGTGAGTCACTTATGGAACCAATTGCAATTCACACGCAATTATTTGACCCGTGCTAAAATTTGGCCCTGATCTAACGTTTTTGGTTTGGCCAAATTTGGCCCAGGCCAAACAGACACAGGCCCATTTGGCACCCGTGTGAACAGTTGTTGCATGCCAAATACGCTCATGTGATCGCAGCTTTTTTCCTGCACTTAAACCAAACCAAAAATGCATCTGAACGGGATCTCGAACTCATTAACGAATCATAACGTTTTTGATCTCAAAAGATACCACGGCGAACAAAGCAACTATCATATAACTACACATATAACCTTTAAACTGCTATTTTTAGGCTCGTTGGATGAAACCAAATCAATATGCACCGCAGAAAGTACTGATTGATCTCGTCTGTAACGGTTTTCTGTATTGTTATGAGGCACGTATCCTCCTCGATATTGACGAAACGATTCCAAAAACAATTCTTTTACTTCCGTCCGTCGGTATGGATGGTTTTTCGTACAAACACGCAATGGAGTCAATTCTCTCCAGCACTCTACAGTTTTCCGGTTTGTTGCGTAATTAGATATGTTTAAAGTCAATCTTCGTGTCGATTTTAACCGATCCGTACGTTCATGTAAAAAATTTACTGGTTCGTAAAAAAATAAACAGAGGAAATGACGAAAAATGAAAACACAAATCATACATATATATATGTACAGTAAACCTTGTGTAGTTGGATCTTCAGACTTAGAAAATATCCTCAGACTTAGAAAAATACCATTTCCCAATTGTAAAATCTGACTAAGGAATATAAATTTCAGAAAGGAAAAATCGGGACCATCAATATTTAAGCGATAATCCAACTTTGGCCAATCTGACTAATGCAAGGTTAACTGTAGAAGCTATAAACGCCTTGAAGAGAAATTTGAACAAAATTATAACCACCCAATATTACGATACCTAATAATACTATACTGAGTGCCATTTTCACAACATTGATTTGTATTGAATCCAGCAAAATCGATCTACCAATCTACTGCGTATCTATTTCATGGAAAACCTATTCCGGTATCTTAAACCGGAGTTGGCCATCTGACCTAGCTCTATAGAATGGAAAACATCGACTAGATACTCCATAAATTTTTGGATTCATGGCAAGTTCAAAGATTGAAAATGTTCATTAATACATTAGTAATCAAATCATTGGGACCACCACTGATATTTCGGGTGCGGAACTAGACGGCAGTAACACCAGAGGCACGTGCAACCATCGTGGAAGTTTTGTGCCCTTGGCCTCGCCTGGAAATTGCAGAAAAAGCGGTAAATTTCAAACTTTTATGCAGTTTGTCGAGGACTATGCCCTAAGTTTAACGTTTCGCTACCCGCTTCAGTTGTTGGTGGATCCGCTACTGATATTCATACGCTTGCACAGTCGAGCGAAGTGCAGTACGGTTAAATCATATATGGTAATTAGATTATTGGTGACACGAATAAGCAATTAACGAACAATTGATGATAGCAATGCTTTTAATGAGAAACACCTTCACGGTTAATGCAGCGTGTAGTCATCAGAGAGCGAGGAGAGAGATCATCAACAACACGAGCGTAAAAAACAATATCGTACGTACAACGACGCGACGAAGCGCCGAAAATCTAGCCGCCGCTCTCTAATACTGCCACGGCGTTTAACGCGTGAACGCGCTAAACATCGAATGGGTTAGCGATTAATACTACGAGGGAATCAAGCGGGTTACGTATTAGTCAGGATAATTTTCGCGACGAAATCCCACCGCGCCCCACGAGACAAAGGTCGATTTACGAGTAGTAGATACCCACGAGACAGCTGTATGAACCGATTATATCTATAAGCGGTTTTAAAGCCCAAAGTACACGGCAAAGAAAAACTGGATGAAAAACGTTTTCGATGTTTTTTCCTTATGTCATGTGCAGTGAAAATAAAAAAATCGAAAAACGCCGAACAGATAAAAACATTTTTTGTCCCGTGTGCGGTGGATGTTTTGTGTTTCGCAAAACATCGGCAGCCGAATAACCAATAAACGAGCATCACTGCATCACATGACATAAGACAAAAATGATGCGAATTACTGAGTTTATTGTTGCATCATGGTTTTTTCTATGTATTTTCATTCAGGGTCCCTACAGATCAATCATTACAGAATTCAAGGACTTTTCAAGAAGAAAATTCAAGAAGAAAAAATCGGGAAACGATTTAATACAGTGTGTGTATAATAATAAGACCTAAAACCTAACAATTTTCTAATTGCCAATTTCTCAAAATTCAAGGAGTTTTCAAGGACTTTTGGGTATTTTGCTCAAATTCAAGGATATTCAAGGACCTTGAAACACATTTTTGGTTTAGGAGTTTTCAAGCAATCGAGCAGTCGTAGGAACCCTGTCATTATACCGTGTGCATTACAAGTTTTATCACCTTGACTCAACCCATTTTGTGAAAAATGTGTTTTCTTTTTGTTTCGATGAAACAAACGTTTTACTGTGTACGCCGGGGCTTTACAATACATGTACCGTATTACTCGGAGGGTAGTAGAACACTCACCTTGCAATGTTTGAGCATTGATATAAAACGGCGAAAACGGATCCTCGCTCGAATCTCGAATTTTTGGCGCACCGAATTCGGCGAAAACGTCGTCAAAACACGACGATGACGACCGCCGCTCGTGTTGATCATTACTATCGACGTCGTCCGCTTCGTAATCGAACGTCTCCCACGAATGTAGTCTCGACTGTTCGCCGCTGCTACCGACGCTCGATTGGGAAGACACCTTATCTCTTGGAACGAGAACCTTTTTCGGCGATGGCATAGATTTATCGACGACGTCCGTCTGTTGCGTAACGATCGCCGCCTTGCTGTGCGAGAACAAGTTTTCCTCGTTGAAATGGAACCACGCATCTTCGTTCGCCACTTTCGGAGTCTTGCGCGGACTTTTCTGTCGCGAGTCAAACTCGTCGCCTGGTAAAACGATTTTGATTTTGTCGGTCGACGGCGATTTCTCCGGCGGTTCGTTCAGCACGTAGTCGTCCATCGTGGCTAGATTGATCGGGGTCGTACTGCGCGGCCGGGCGACGGCTTTCGCCTCGAAGTGGTAGCGCACTTCCCGCTGCGCTTTTTCCCAATCCGGATTCCATTCGAGGTTATGATCGTCCGATTTAGAATCACTCGTCGTATTATTTTGTTCGCTGGCCGCGATGACGCTTTCGATATTGCTTAAAATATCCTCGGTATTCGCGTCGTCGATTTCCTCGTAGATCAACTGCGTCGCTTCGCGATCCGATTCCATATCCGTACCGTAAACCTGCGCCTTCTCCATCGGTTCGCCGTGGTGAGACTTGTCGTGCTTCGAGCCGAACCAACCCAACGACATACCCGACTTTCCGGTATCCTTCTTATCAGATTTGATGAATTTATCGAAGATCGTTTTCCTTGGTGGAACTGAAGGCGGCGGCGGGTCTTCTTCTTCGGAGGGTGTCGTAATTAATGGCACGTGTTTGACGTCGGTTTTCTTGATTTTGATTTTCGACGGCAGTGGAGATTTCGACTTGAATTTCCGAGGCGGAACCGGCGGTTTCACCTCGTCGCCGTCGCTGCTATCGTCGTCGACAATTGTGACGATGGGAATTTGCTGCCTAGTACGCGTCAAGTCAATTTCCACCTGAGGAGATGCATGCTGCCTACTACTATCACAAGGAGAAGCTACAAGGGTTGTATTAGTGGATTGCCTAGATTCGTTATTAACAGTATTAGTGTCAGATCTTATCATAACAGTTTGACCATCAACTGAAGTACCGATATCATCAGATTGTGCAACTGACTCGACAACCGGCGTATCGTCTTCATCAGTTTCTGACGATAAAGGTCCCGAACTATCCCAAATGGTAACACTATGATTAGGGCGTTCCGTCGCTACATTCCCATAGGATACCTCTACTTCAATAGGGTATGCTACGAATTCGCTAGCGAGTTTGACGGTATCGACGCTAGCGGTATCGCTAAAACTCACTTGACTGGCGCTGTCTCCGGCTTCGGATACGTCGATATTCGAGGCTTCGCAGTCATTATCCGAGTACTCAACCGATGCGGAAATATCTGAACCACCGAGCTGAGCATCGTCTACTTGACTTCGGCGCTGTCGGTCATCTTCGTTAAGCAATCCGGCTATGTTTTCGGGAATGGAATCGATATGACGACTTCTGGCGAGCGGGGGCCGTTCTCGATCAGGGCTGTGCTTCTCTTTGATATCGACGCTGCCCTGGCGACAATACTCTGTATCTTGTCGCTCGAGGAACGGCTGCTCTCGGATAGAATCCGCGCGCACTAGGAATAAATCCTCCTGTTCCGTGTAGCCGCCGAGCGTTATGTAATACGGCTCTGACTCTTGTTTTTCCAGCTTCGGTTTTTTTTCGTCGTTGTCCGGAATCGACGCGACGGTTCGATCGGTCAACGTAGCGTTGCTCGCGCAACTCGCTTTGCGGTCGACTTCGATAACGCTGGCGATATCGGGCGTAAGCGTGTCGATGCTCTTCGAATCGTACGTCGCGCTGTTGCTTACGTTTTCATCATCGTCGACGCGTATAGGCTCGTCTATGCTCTGTCCGAGGTCCCAATCCTCCCCCGACGCGAGGGGAGCTAACGGACGACGTTTGCCAGCTGCAGCCATTAACCGATCACCTGAAATTACACGAAAATGACGAATGATTAGAAAACCTTTGCGATGAATGTTTAAGAACGTGACTTTTGGTACGTTTCTACCACATGACTTTGTATGACAATACGATCGTATTACACCCCTTTCAAAACATCATATTTTTAATATCAATATCTCTCCGTGTAACTTGGAATTAGACTCTACCCGGCTGGTAAATCATACCGCCAGTCTTCCATGAACGGCGAGCTTATATCTTTGCTTTGCTCCCGTGTGTAATGTTTACCGGAGATATGAATTCCGTTGACAGTACCTATGACCTTTAACGCCAAGCGGCAATAATTCAATCTCTCGAGAAAGATGCCACCTGAGTCTCCTCACCGTCGGAACAACTCGTAGCCCTATTCATACTTTGCTCATCGATCCTCATTCGCCGAGGTTAGGAGCTAAGCATTTTCTTAAAATGTAGGATGCACAGCTTCAGCCGGCATGCGACAATAATCTGACGGTTAATAGTTCCCAAGGTTCGCCGGTTCATTAGTCCCAAGATGAAAACAAATCATCATTAGCCAGATGATGATGATGATGTTAGAATGAAGACAAAGCATCTCAATCTAGATTGAAATTCAAAATTATATCTTATTTGTGGTTTCTACAGAAGACTCCTTACCAAATACCAAAACTAATCAATGAATTTTACAATGATTCTAAACTCAACTTTTGCGATTTTTCTCAATCCAGTCAACTTGGTGAGATATTTTCCGTCCAAACATTTCCAAGTACCTTACGTACATTTGTAAAGTGTTATGTCGACTATGCTATCAAAGAACTTGATTTCCAAAAATAATGAACACGCATGTTTGAAGATATTAAAAACCCAAGTGGAAACCTACTGCTGGCCTATCCTACCTCATTGAATCGCGATATGCCCCGATCTCATAGCCAAGATATTAGAATTATAACAGAAACAGACAATCAGTACCCAAACAAAGCCGAGACACAGAAATCTAAGCGAATGCATCGTATTTCAGATTTTCCGGGTCTTTAAATACGAGCGCGGATTGAGCGTATTCGTCTTAACAAATGAAATCATAAACTGTCGACCGAGATACATACATGAATCCAGGCACTGACGACGATGACGATGATGATGATGATGATGATGTCATGTCATCTCCAGGATGAGGTATGAATTTTTTATCGAAAAAGCGAAGATCAATTAGCTCGACGTAATTAACTGCTATCAGTTCCATGACACATGAAATGGATGCGCAGAGCTACAAACGAACGGAACGATGGGATTATCACCGAGGGCACTTTCCGAACGATATCACTGATTAGGCCTCGTACGCAACGAGACCGTATGGAGTGAATAGCAAAAAAAAAAAAATAATGAAAACAAATCCAATCCAAATGTTCCTTCGGGGTTCGCAACGTAGATTATCGCGTCGACGTTACAAATGACATCGACACTTCTCTCAACGTCGGTTTAGCGACTATAGACAGCGCCGATGAATTTCATCAATACGTGCAATGAAAGATACTATAGGCCCAAAATAACGTTCGCGTAAATGGCGGGGGATTTGCTAGGTTTATCCGTGCAAGTTCACTCAAGCGGCATCAAAATCAGTTCATCCTCGATCATTCCAATTCATCGAAAATGGAGCTATTTATCAACCGAGTAATTATCAACGATGTTATACGCGGTCAAATCGAATTCATGCGTAGCACACGAGACGTTAGAATAATATCCATACCCGGTTCAGCCTAGATCCGTCGCCAGTTGCATACTTCTATATATTCGTGTCTTCGCTCGAGGAATACAAAAGGAGACTGCCGAACAGTATTTATATGCATAAGGAAGTACGTACGCGGTATTGATTTGATCGCTTGACGAGCATCGCTAATAAGTCGAGAGAAAACTATATAACAATCATCGACGACGGAATACTCGAGTCCCCTCGATAATCCAAGCCGCAACGCGCTTCCGAGAAATATATCGTCGGTTCTATCGACTTCTCACGCGTATGAATGATGCGCTACGAGACGACGACAGTGTTCGACGACGGCGTTAACCTTCGCGTTATAAAGAGAAATTTTTCGAACGTCGAATATCGCGGAGTCAGACCCGACCGAGAATCGTCATCGACATCGGCGGCGCTCTCCCGGACGACGAACGTGATCAATTCTACATCGCACGCTCGATTTGACGCGGCGACCGGTGACATTTTACATCGACATGACATTATTAACCGCCGAATTTACCCGCGCCGTATTCCGATTGCTGCGTCGTGCAAAATTATGCCCGAACAATTACTTTCTGGCCTTCTTAATCCTAAAAGTGGTGCTAACACGCACGCAACTTGAGACCTCAAACTGTTGCCATGACAACAACGAAGTCACGATTTTTGCGCAAAAATTTCAGATAATCTACCTACATCCTCAATTAGGCCTACCTGCCAGATACTGAAACGCTAATTTTTTGCGACAAATAACTGCTTTACTAAGCTCTATAAAACCGTTTCAGAACTATAAACTGAACTAAAAAATCGAGTTCCATTTATCTTATCGATAGTAAACAGAGACACGAAGTGACAACGAAATTTGCGCATATATTGGTTCAGATTTCGGCATAGCTTCAGGTAAATAACACCTGTTCCGCGGTAAAGTAGCTAGCTACTGCACCACTAATGAGGGGGATAATGCCGAAGCCTTATCAAACGAAAACCTCACGAAACCTTAGCAGGCTCGGCAGTACACGGATCAAGGCAACTACGAAGTGAACTAAATTTTGCACTTGTACGCCATCCAAGATTTGAGCGATAATGTAAAAATTTGTCAACTGCAGTCAAAATCAAATGTCACGAGCCTTAGCCTATCATTTCTGTGGAGGTGAATCGCATAGAATAATACTATAGCCCCAGTTGTCAGATGATAGTAGGCTAGTTCTAGCAGGCTTTCCCCGATAGTGTATTATCAGAGAGAAATACTCACGGCTACAATAGTAATAGTAGCTTTTTTAAGGATTGGTTGGAATGCTATACAAGTGTTACGCCTTTTTGTCATGAAATAAACATTTCTTTTTATGTCAATAATTGTCATATCTTTGATCACATTGAAATTTATGGATTCGACAATTGCAAATTTCGCTGCACAGCTGCTGTTGTTGGTGAGAATAATAATAAGAAGAGCTAAGTATAATGTCTGTCTGGCCAGATGTCAGGCTCGACGTAGGCCGATCCATCATTACGCTTAAAAAGGCAGCCTACTATAAAGATTTCTATGACAACTCGACTCGCTGTTACTCGAGACACTCTAAATGGAAAATGGTTGATAAAAATCAGGTTATTTGATGAAGGGCATACACAGCCTCCTTGCGATCTACAACTACAATTTCTCCAATTCCCTACAACTTCTCCAGTGCCCTTCATTGAAAAAAGGATAACAAAATTAGGTAGGCACCCATTGGCATGGTGTAGCTAAACCAACTCTATAATAAATACATCATATAGGCCTACAAAAATAAATAGCCACTCTGTTAATAACTGTATTGCCAATTCACAACTATATTGCCAATTCACGTTCTCAGCATAGGCCTCCTAACGAAGCCCAACAGTCAATACACAGATACACAGCCAGCATCGTTCTTTTACTTTTCATCTTCTTCATCTTTTCTAAAATTGTGGGTTGGTTGGTTGTTAGACATTATTGCAGTAGAAATAATTTGGCCTAAAATATGTAAATATGCACTTACATCAATTACAAGCGAGGTATGCAGTATGTTACCATTTGTACGCAACTGAAATGCGAAATCTAGCAGCAGCCCAACTTTATTCCTATACTTTCCCACTGCCTGTCAAATTAGATGGTCACTACTTCGCGGACGCGGCTTTGGACTTGGACGTTTATCAAGCTGTTGCATCACCATCACTACTTCACGAAAACTAAATTCAAGGAACGAAAAAAAGACGATGGCAATACGATTTTGATAAGAAATAAAATGTATTCATTTATCTAGTCTCGTTATTTTTTAATATATTAATTATTATAAATAAAATATTTGAATTATTATTTATTAATATGAATAGCAGGTCGGGAAATCAATAACGAAAAGCGATGTGACACGATCCTTGTCAACAGTAAACAACATGGCGGCCGGTTGGATAATAAAGTGACAGAACAATCATTTTCGTTTGTGTGTTGATTGTGGTGATTTTTCTGGGTGAAAAAACCCCTTCTATTGTAGGCTGCTCTAGATATTTATGTTTCACATAATCTGTGATATCTAAGCTTCTCACGAACGCGGTAACATCTCAAATAACCAGGTTAATCACAATAATGTCAACTCAACTCATCAATGCAACTTTTTTCGATGCCTGCTCGTGCCTGCCTTTGTTATATTAAAAAACTGGGCTTTTGTTAATTTTTTGTTTTCTTTTCAGTGTTGTCTGGCAGATTAAAAATGGCGGATAGAAAAAAGAAATCGACAAAGAAGGGCGATAGAATAAAGTCGGCCCCTGGCGTGTCTCAGGTTAAAAAACAAATCGACGCGCTAACCGTCGAGAGAGATGAACTGTTGAACAGCCGAAATCAGACCCTGTTCGAAAACGAATCGTTGAAAAAGAAACTAACGAAAATCATGGAAAAAATTACGGACAATATCGATCGAAGTGATTTCGATATCAAAGAGGACGCGGAAGTAACGAATATAGACACTGACGATTGTTTAGAAATGTTGTCGAAGATAATCACGAAAGGTCAAGGTGGTTCGGACACGATCGAATCGCGAGTTGAAGAATTGGAGACAAGAGTTACGCAACAGAGTATGGACATAGCTACATTGACGAAACGCGCTTTATTACTCGAGTATGGCCTTGAAGATACGTTAAAATGTCACGATGTAGAAGAGGTGAAAGCTAGAGTTAAGGCTTGTTTACTGTTAGTGGGTATGTAGATTTTTGTAACCCTATTTCTATGTAGCCCTTATGTAACTTGTCCACTCATCAGAGATCCTTAGCTTCAGAGATTTCTGCAAGGTAAAACAAAATCTAATCATTGACTAACACTACCTTAAAGATCTGGGGCCAGTTGCTCAAAACTCAGTTTAAGATGACAGGTGGATAAATACAATAGGCCTAGTAACAATGAACTTTGAATTGTCAACTATCCACTGGTTTATAAAACACCGATTACTCTGATTTTCTCTGTTGTAGGTGATCCGTTACCTGAGGTTTTAGTTACACCAAGGACACCCCAACCTCCTGCCGTAGAGAAATCATGTCCAAATCACCATCCAATAATCATGAACAGCGTCTCACAAACTCACCTGAAATCTGTAAGTGAAACGTGGACAATCTATGATAATGTAATTGTTGTTTAGCGTATGGATGTTATTCCTAACAGTAAAACCTGCTCAATCCAGATAAGATTAATTGTCACCTCATACAGAGCTGCCAACCCCTGAAAACTGTTTTGAGGGATAGAGATGCCCATTTTCTGGGACAGCCAACTATTTTCAGGGACCTAAAATTTAAGCATTTCAGCTTTTCAACCTTAAATCGAGCATGTATCTTGTGCCCAGGTGAAGAGTGCTGCATCACTCCTGCTACTGATTAAGGGCTTCGTTCGGCCCAACCAAGCCCTTAATTATTCCCTACTGATATCAAAGAATAGCCAACTTACCGTTCAAAATATTGAAATCGATAAAAACTTAAAATTTTTCTGTGACAAAAGCTAATAGTTTAAAAATCTGGGACAAACTATGAAATTCCTGTTGGTAGCTCTGCTCATATATTCTGAAGTGAACATGTACGGCATATACGGCAGTAATGAACTGATCCTGATTTAACAGGTTTTACTGCATGGTATGTATGTGATATTGTCAATGATTTCTGAATGAAGAACGTTATCATGCATAGGAAACAAAAGATCAGATGAAATCGGATGAAGATATCAATCATGAATGCGATGAAAATGCCAACGAAGGCGACAGTTCACTGTGCATTCCTTACTATGGTCGACTACCCGGGGTACTTCTTACTAGCATTATGTAGAGTCTGTGCTTGTAGTCTCCCTTTAGTCATTCTAGCTATCATTAATGAAAAGTGTTTTTTACAGGGTGCCTGCTCACTTCACATGTCGCACCTTGAAAGCTATGCAATTACAAATCACTATTGGACCACAATTCGCTTTTAAAAAATTTGTTCGATTAATTGTGTGAAATTTTTCATGTGCTACTGTAAGAGAATCAAATACCAAGAGTTACATACAGTAGCTAGATAAAAGTGTTCTCTCCAGTAAATAAACTTAATCTAATAGAGTATTACCATAGAATAGGCTTATCCCGAGTCTTAGTAAACTGTAACATCGACAGAAAATATTACTAGAATTATATTCTATTGGTACTGTATAGCATTTCTTGTGTTTTAAGTATGCGGGCTTGCAGGACTTGTTTATCAAAAATTAATTCTGAAATTGACTTGTTTACAGGAGGATGAAGATGAGGCTCAGGTATTTTAACTTCCATACAGAGCACAGTACATCAATGTTACTCCAGATGTACATATTTGAGCACAGTTATAACATTTCTGACTGTGGTCTACAGTGGAAACTCGTTACAGCAAACTTGATAGAACCATACAATATGTTTGTTATAACCGATAGTTCGTTATATCCAGTATGAAATTAACCTAATTTTCATACTTAGGACAAAATTATATATTTGTTATATCCGATGATGAATCGCTGGTTGTAACGAGGTTCCATACATTATTCATCTCTGTGAATTTTATACCAGTTTTGATGTATTGAATACTTTTCTCTGGCTATGGTCAACTTGTTATGATAGTCAATTATGAAATCAAAATATTTAAATTAATTTTCCCAAATTTCACATCAATCATCTTAACAATATCATTCCCCTGTTCGATTAAAACAGCACTTCATAATTCCAAGCATCCCTGCAAATATTCCCGACACTTCATCCCTTTATACACGATGTATGAATTACTAGAATGCCTTTTTAATACGCTATCTAACTAATTTGAAAATAATGCAAAACAACAATATTTCATATGAATATTCCAATCCTTACGTGATAAAGATATTCTTTGTTTTCAATCGGTGATATATAATTTCAGCCGGACCGTAAAGGTGTAGGTGAAACTCATATACGTTTTATGAACCGAGAACTGAAGCGATATATCGCTAAAGAACTTAGCTATGAAAAACCATCAGGTAAATAAAGCAAACTCTCCACCATAGAATCAATTAACTCTGCTTTATCAAATGTTACTGCTTATTCTAAAGAACAGACATAAGGGCTCTTCTTCACAATCAAGTTTAACAAATTTTCTTATGTTTTTGAAGGAGCTGATTGGCGAATGTTAGCGGAGAGAGTAGGTATAGCATTGGAGACAATAAAGCGTTGGAGAAAAATGCGACTGGATTGTCCGATGGCCATGGTATTCTCCGAATGGGGTGAAAGTCCTGCGGCAAGTGTTAGAATTCTACATCGCCATCTTATATCACCACAAATGAGATGTACAATTATCGCGAAAAGGATTACTGATTTTTATATAGTTGACTGATATCGAGGGCCTGCTGAATGGCTGCCTTATTCTAAGTCCATGACACGAAAAATCTCAGAATCAATCGGATCATGCCTTAGCGTAATCACAGAATCATACAATTGTATTTTTGCTAAAATATTTCGACACTGCTTCTCGATGTGCCAAGTTCCAGACATAATTTATTGTCAAGACAGCTCTTTTCACTCGAAGTACCAAAGATGTGCCTTCTTTTGAATGTATAGTTATTTTTATCAAATTTTAATATCTGTCATTCAAATTATTAGTTATTCATAGCTTTTCTCCTATGTACCACTTCACTACATTTGTGTATATCTTTTGTGATCAGGGAGCACTTATACTACCGGTATTTATCTCTCACTGGAACACCAAGCCTTATTTATCTGTCAGCATTCGACTACAGCATTTAAATCTATTGTTTCGTGTTGTTTTTCTCTACACTTGTGGCAGATAAAGGTTGTGAAAATCTTCATAGATTACGCGTATTACCAAAAATGCCTCGAGTTTGTGATATTTAGAACTGCTGATGGACTTTTCGTCGAATGCATCATATATTAAAGAATGAAGAATTTGTGATATAGTTTACACTATTAATGTAACTTCCATTTATGTACAACTACAAATATTATATGAATCAATAAACACACTCGACATCGAGTATTGGTTATTATTCTCGATTAGTTTGTCAGTCTGTTTAACAGCTTAGTGTACATACATTAATGGCACTTTTCACCTTCAATGGAAGGACAAACATTTCCTATGATAAAGATCATATCTTCAACCATGGACTCGTCGTTTTAGAGTCCATGCTTCAACGGTATGCAGGTATCAATCTACCACCTGGACCCACCCCTCTGACATTCAACACATTGTCACCATTCTTCTACCAATTTTTGATCAGTACCAATGCCAGACATTAGTCACGTTATCACAACGCTTTCAATAAGTGATTATCAACAATAAAGAGTTGTTCTGGGCTGCAGATTAGTGGAACTGTTTGAGGAACTATGGAATGGTTATGATCAACCCGCTTTTTTAAATGAGATCAGAAAAGAGAGAAATATGACTTTTTCAATTGTTACTCCATTTTATTTCAACAGTTTTTAAGTGGTGCTTACACCTTCAGTCATGCCAACAGAGACAACTTTTACGAATTAAATTCCTTTTCATTTCACCACCGACTGAATATTTCATACCATAACCGAAGAACTAAGGATATCATTACATATATAGCTTAATAAGCTCATCGCTGACGGCGGAAGGCATAAGAATACCGAGGTCTGTGAATAACAATGTTATGTAAGCTGGTGGAGTATAATCAACCCAGGGATGTTCTTGCGAAAGATCATTTTTAGATCTCATAGTCGAAGCGTGATATTTGAATTGGTTAGGCAGATCTTTTTGATTCAAGGGATATAACCGAGTGAATTTGAAGCTTTCCGCTAGCACGTAGAACGGTTTATTGAGTTCTTTCGCGCACATGGCGACCGAATAAGTCCCAATTTTGTTGATGATACCTCCGCTCTCGGCGACGCCTTCAGCTCCCATCAAGACGAAGTCGACCTTTTCCATCACATACCCGATCGAAGCGTCGAGTATTAAGGTAGTGGGTATACCTAACGCGGTCAGCTCATCGTACATTGATTGTCCAGTTCTGTCCGGCAACGATTCGGTGACGAACACTCTGAAACGTCGATTTTCAGCGACCGCATCTTTGAATATCTGCAGCACGACGCGGGAACGAGAATGCGTAAGAATCGTTTTTCCGTCGGTAATAAACGGTAGCGCCGATTTGCTGATCTTTTTCCGCGACGTGCCCACGGTTTGCAAAAACAACTGCCCCCTTTCGACCAACACGCGCTTACAGTCGTTGAAATCGGAATGATCTAACGACGCCAATGTTATAAATCGCAGGAACAATTCGCATCCCGAAGTAATCGACGTCACCGAACTATCGGTGAAATTGTTCAACGTGTTGATCGCATCTTTCAGATTCGCTCTCAAACCCGCTAAAGTTTCGGCCGGATCGACTTTGATGAACTGAATCAATGTTTGAATGGCGGCGACGGCTGCTGATGTATTCAGATCATCTTTCATGATCTGCTCGAAGTAAAGAAGAATTTCATTGTTTTCCATCGTAAATTCTGTAATTAGAAAACAAGATGTAGTCACAAGATGATGATGGTACTCTGACACAGCTACACCGCAAGTCTGAATACCAGATGATGTAAGGGTTCCCCTACAGCCTACCGTTTCAACAACCCCTTACAAGACGGATTATGGATTTGATGGGTTTGAAATAATCAGAGGGGGAAATTTTTTTTCTAAAAACATTGAATTTATTATCAATTAAGTGATGGGGGAATTTGAAAAAAACTGCTTTATTTTGGAGGATTTTTTGAATAATGAATGATACCTGAATCTTTTCTATTTATTGCCCACACACATACAGGCCTAATTGACCCACCATTTTTCACGCTATTTACTGAATAAACCCGACAAATATTTCGATTACAACACCATAATCCACCATAATTGTTTGGTGTGAGTGTGATGTCAGAATATGATGTGGCAGTGGAATAAATTATAAATCTCAATTTTTACTTTCATATCTTTGCTTAACAAAAATGAAAATAAAAATTAGAATAAAACTTTTCTCTTATACCTAGAAATCTGAAAAGTTTGTCAGTTGATCCGTCATCAATTTGAACTAATAGCAAAAAATGGCCCAAGAAATAGGTACAAGTTAGTCTGAATACCAGTCGTTGTTGCCGGTTCCGTTGTTTTTGGAACGACGGCTAGGTGCAAGTAGACCTGTGAGGGTTCATTATACGCCCTCTACTATTGCTAATTTGTTTTTTTTTAATCACGTGACACTCACTCACTACAGCAATTATGATGATTTGATTTGTGAAACAGTAGAGCAAGAATGGATTGACTATCGGAAATATAACAACATATGGCGATGCCGATAGCGATGGCGGTTTGGATGATGCCGGATGGGTAGAAATGCTAGTGCTATATAGATGTCTTGTTATAACAGCATGTATAATGGCCTATCATATACTTCTATTTTCTCTCTTTTTTGTTGTTCTTGTCGCCTATGCCATAATCTTGTAACATTCAACGACAATCAACATTATTTGAATTGAATTATGGGCGCCGCCATCTTGGATTTTCGGAAACCCAGCATATTTTACGAATTATATCCAAAGCAAATTTCTCTGTAATTTTCGATAGTATTCGCCGATCGGATACCATTGGGTTGTGGGAACATATATTCAATTCACTACTGCACCACGATTTCATCGATAACTTACTTATCTAATAAACTTACAAACGAAACGGGACGTAGCAAGTCTAAATTTTACTTCCGGGTTTTCTCTGAGGTCGAGGTACGTTTGTGGTGTAGCGGTAGGCAGCACTGGCGCATTTGTTTCTGATTCTGATCTTGCCACATCTTTACCTCAAAAGCAAGCGTTAAAGAATATGGTTAGGCTGTAAATAAATTAAATTTTTATCGAGGCAACAGTTGAGTTCTGCGGTCAAGTGTCCAATCAAGCATACCGGCCTGTAAGCTGTATACTTTTCCTTTCGTTTCGAATCCCAATATTGCAAGTCAGAATTCCATGCATGCAATAACCTAGTTAGTTACCTAATCGTTGGTGGTAAGCTTTTTATAATCGGATGGGCTTATACCATATGTGGTTTGTGAAAATATCCGATCGTGAAACTAAACCACAGACAGGTTACTGACTAATTTAGCAATAACCGAACATCCGTAACTTGGCCGTAACCGTGGTTGCGCTATGTTTTCGGAATCACCCTACCCGTAGCCACGGCTGATCATATATCCGCTGTGAATGAAAGTTGAAATTTTTCGTTAGGCCTTCGCGATAACTATTAACCATGTCCCCAATCATAAGAGGATTATTGTTTTCGATAATCATATGTTCTGCCGCAGTTTTGGGACCATTCCCTCTGCTTTGTCCACTAATGCCGCTCATGATTATCAATCCACCAATTTATAGACGACTCACTGACATCGTGATATCGACGTGGTTTACGTTGGTCGTTGTAAGTGTATATAGATTCATAAAGTATAGAAAAAGTCCCACAATATTGAAGTCTATAAGCTTATGTAACTTTGTTATGACAATTTTGTAACAACAATTTTAGTGCCCCTCGATCCTTTAAAGGACCGGGCTGGGTGAAAAGTCAAATAGTGGCAGTCTATCTAAACAAAAATCTGATGATGATGATACGAATAGCAAAATTATAAAATGCAATGAAATTCATGTTTATATGCACTCCTTTGGCCTTGCGCCCAATAAATTGCAAAGCCGCTTGGCAAGTGCCATTCATTGCGTGACAGCGCCAAATATGTTTAGTTTTTTCTAATCTCGAATTCAGATGCTGATGGATAAGTTAGGTAATATAAAAGTTGTTATAACTGGTGATGCTATTGATTGTAACGAAGGGAGTCTGATTATAATGAATCACAGAACGCGTCTGGATTGGATGCATTTTTTCACCTGTATACAGAGATTTGGATCGCCCCGGACGCTAAAAGTCATGCTGAAAAAGCTTCTTAAATACATCCCCATTGCAGGTACGCTTGAATGAAAAAAAATGCGGTTTTTAGCCCGCTTGACTGAAGGCCAAGTTCAGGCTTACGCTGACCCCTGGGTCTAAGTGGTGGTCTGGCGACTGTTCAAGTGTATCGTTCACTTGTCTATGGAAAACACCATCATAATATGATATGGCATAAGAATCCTTTCGGCTTCTAAGTCCGTGATTTTTCTTTATTTTCAAGGATGGGGCATGCAGGTCGGACAGTTCATTTTTGTACATAGGAAATGGGACATCGATAGGATGGTATTTGACAAGATTCTATCGTACTTTAGCGACATCAATTACAAACCTCAGGTATTATGAATGATTATCAGTAAAAAAGGGTATTAGGCCTACATAGAAGCAACAAATTATTACGTTACAAACATCAAGCTACGCAAAATTTCTCATCTATCTTCCTCGCATGGCTTTCATGCTAATTGAATTTTCTGCAATCGTCTTGAAAAAAAAGTTTAATTTTTCAAATATTTTTTAGATTTTGTTATTCCCCGAGGGTACGGACTTTTGCGAAAAATCCAGGGCAAGTAGTTATCGTTTTGCTGAAAAAAATGGACTGCCACCGTATGACTATGTGTTACACCCGCGAACAACTGGGTTCACTTTTATGATCGATAAGATGAGAACAGGTGAGTCAATTTTACAGACTAGTTTTAACCCTTTCATGTTGACTAATTGATACCTAAGGGATGTTCCATAAAGTACGTGTGCATGGTCGAGGTAGGACCACATTGTACAATGCGTACGAAATGCGTATTGTAGGTAGGGTCAATTTAGTCAGTAACCTGTCTGTGGTTTAGTTTCACGATCGGATATTTTACAAACCATTTGGTATAAACCACATGGTATAAGCATGGAGTAATCCTCCCAGCCCATCCGATTATAAAAAGCTTACCACCAACGCTTAGGTAACCAACTAGGGTCAATTTAGATTTAGCGCATGAACTTAATGAATGAAAAATAATCTAATTTAACGCAGTGTCTGGCCGTAACTCAGTACCGAGCCTGTTCACTCAAACATTCACTTGGTTTGTATTGATCATGTAGCCTGACAACAGTGAAATAAATATAGCATTTATTTAAGCGTACCATTGACTTCTGTTTAATTGTTTTAATTTGGGTAACTTAGGTTTTACTTTACGCACGTATGTTGTCTTGTGTACAAGACGTGAAGACATAATGTCGGAATTTAAAAAGTGTGTATATATCCTACGGTACTAAAATGTGATTCATTTCAAGATAATAATAGAACCCATCGAGAACTATTGATGTGTTGTTTACATACTAAAGACAGTGTGTGGATTAAGTAACGTAGATTTATTGATTATTGTGTACCAGTATTATTGTAGGACCAGTTAAACAAATGCGTACCGGTACTTCATGCATTTGGAAGGTAGGACCTCATATTTTTGGCAATTTCCATGGATGCATACGTACTTCATAGACCATCCCTAAATACCCCAGTGTGTTGAATAAGAGGCATACTACTATAATGTGTCTACACCGCTCTGCAGTGTATTGTTAGTTAGAGGTTACATATATTTAATTGTGTTTCACAGGTGCTGCCATCTTTCATTAGAGATAACTAGGGGTCCAGGGACACCATGCCCACTTGGAAAGTGGTTTCAAAAGCTCAATCTAACAATTTGAATAAAGCCCCCTGGTGACCATACACAAAAACCGATGACCTTGAAACTCACCACATTCATAGAACATGTCAGTAGCTACAATTTCGCAATTAGTTGTGATAACAATTTATGCCTCGGTACCAATATAATATCGAAATACTAAGTTATTCTACTATTCAACGCCCCTGGTGACCATATGCAAAACCCAATGACCTTGAAACTCGCCACATTCATAGGACATGTCAGCAGCTACAATTTCGCAATTAGTTGTGATAACAATAGATGCCTAGGTACCAATATAAAAAGGAAATACGAAGTTATTCTACTATTCACCGTCCCCTGGTGACCATACTGAAAAATTAATGACCTTGAAACTCACCACAATCGTAAGCCTTGTCATGAGCTACAACTTTGTAATTTATTGTGGTAACAAAATATGCATAGGTACAAATATAATATGGAAATACTAAATTATTGTATTATTCAACGCCCCCTGGTGGCCATATACAAAAACCAATGACCTTGAAACTCACCAGAATCATAGACCATGTCATGAGCTACAACTTTGCAATTGATTGTGCTAACAAAATATGTTTAGGTTTCAATATTATGTGGAAAAACTTTTCCACCTACGAATGAGTACTGATGACACCAAGATGGCCACCAATTGCGTGATCATAGGCTGATAAAAAATACCTCAAGTATTGAAGAAAACGTGGAAATAAATCTTTGAATCTTAATATCTAGAATTGTACTAATCTGTTAAAAAGAACTGAAATTACCCAACTGAATTAGAGATTGAAAAAATGCATTGCTTTGAAACGTTTGGAATATATATTTTAGCCGACTTAGCTAAATTTCCGACTTCTAGAATGCGCTTTTGGGACAGATTTTGTTAGGAAAATGAACTGAAAAAAATTGGGACCTTGGAATTTCAGCCGACTTTGTCGATTTTCCTTCTTAAAGCTGTCCGACTTACGTTAGTTCTACTGTACGTGCCAGGCAGTGGTGATAAAAAAGTGTCCTTTGAATTTCTGTCATATTCTGTAAATAAACAATTCTAAAAAAAAATCTCACTAAAATCTTGGCCAACAGTCCATACAACGTTTCATCAAGTGAAGGGTACCACACACTACAGGCATCCGTTAATTGGTTAGTGGCCATAAAAAGGTGCACTGTGCAGAATGTAATGTGCCCTTCTAAATCCAGAATACAGTAAATAATGGATCCCTGGTCCTTGATCTGCCCATGCCATGGATCATGAAAAACCTTAAAAATCAGTTTCATTCTTTCTCTCCAAATGTTTTTAAGGTGGCATGCTCGATGCTGTGTACGATGTCACTGTCGGTTACCCTTGCAACATACCTCACGGCGAACCAGACATAGTGGTAGGAAATTTTGCGAAGGAGGTCCACTTCCATATACGACGCCATGACCCACACACGTTACCTACTGATCAAACTCAATTAGCGGAATGGTGTATGAACCGGTGGCAAGAAAAAGAGCAAATTCTGCAGCAGTTTTATCAGGATAAACAATTCAATCATCCATCACCGCCGGTTATAGACACCGAACCAATCATGCAACAAATAGCCATTTTTTTAATTATCAATATGACGATGGCGCTGGTCATGATTTATTATATATCGGTGGTACGGTGGTACTTTCTTCTATGTATTCTATGTCATGTGATCATCGAGCGGAAATTCAGTGGTTTCGATCTGCTTCAGGTTAACATTTACAACAGACTGTTCAAACGGCGAAACTAAAATCCGACAAAACACAAAAATTACTTAAATGGGTCATCTATTTATTATTTATGTAGGAAAGGCAGTGGGGGACTTACCTGTTAGAGTGAATAAAATTTTCTTTATTTCAAATAAGTAATGATACAGTGGGTAATGGGGCATTAAGGAGGAGTGAAAGATTCAGGAATTTCGCATACTCTAACTTTTAAACGAATGACCCCTAAAAGCTTGTCTCAAACGAACAATTTCCATCGCAATCGATGACTGGATCAATATTCTTTTAAAGATTTTACAGATTGTCACAAAGTGACATTTTTATCTCATACATGTATCCTTTTTCATTTCTACGATTATAAGCGTTTATAACAACATCATGATCATTGGTTGGATTCTGTTGCTGGTTAAGCCTGTGTGAAAATTGTACAGATATTTTTTGATGGAACAGATGTTTTTTGTATAGATCTACACCAGGGGTGGATCCAGCCGGTGATTTTGACTATATTCCTAAAAATTATTGCTCAATGAAATGCCAGCGGCGAAGCTCATTAAAGGGGGGTTTGGGGTTCCTCCCAAGAAAAGATTTGAAAAATGACTCGTTTTCCTTGCATTTAAAGGCATTCTGGACCTGTTAGATAAGGTTTTTCTAGAAAATATGTCATTCACATTCTTCTGACTGTATTCTGGAATGCAGTGGAATATAGCTTGGATCCGCCCTGTACACATAAATTGTATTCTGCCATCCATAATTCATGGAATGGAGGAAACAACGCTTGACAACTGCCTTTCACCCAATGGTATCTGACATTCAGAAATATTGGATGAAGTCTTTAGAAATTCAAATTACCGGTCTTTATGATTCGTTTTTCAATAAGTTTTCTTTCATTTGAACTTGATCTGGGGTGGATTTTTAATAATAGTAACTTTTGAGGGGATTGAATAGTTGTTCATTGTCTTAGTAATGATTTTATGACGTCTGGTTCCTCTCACTGGTCTGAAATGCTTCTGCTGGTAGGCCTATGTATAAATGCTTTAATAATATATATATTCAAAGAAAATTTTTTTGAGTAGATGAGATTAGGTGCTGTGCATAAAGTACATATATGCACGTAGGGGGAGGGGGTTTTAGAAATCTGTACAAAAGCGTAGGAGGGGAGGGGTGAGCTCAAAGCGTACATACTTTTCTAAGGGGTAGGGTTAATGTTTATAATACGTACTTTGTGCATGAAACACAATGTGATTTTTACAAATATCCCCTATATTTGTTGGGATTTACTGGGAACTCTCATTCTCGGTCTTTCGCTTAGTCAATACGTACATCGATGTTGGAGCTCTGGTGAATTTTGCCTTTTTTAAACCATGGATCCTGAAAAATTCACTTCTACAGGAAGGGGTTCAATCATACAAGCATGTACGCAAGGGGGGGAAGGGTTATAAAGAACGTACAGAGAGCATACATGGGGGAGAGGGGTAAAAATACTCGGAAGTCAAGCGTACGTACTTTATGCACGGCCCCTTATGGGTTAGAATGCTTAACGCAAGTTATTGGTTCTATCATTTGAATACGGATCATAAGATTTTTTGAGTGTATTCATTTTATTTAAGAATGATTACCATGGAGGTAATGATGAGTTAATTGATTTCATTGAGAATGATTACCTTGAAGATAATGAAGTATTACTGTATAGCATTCTTCCAAGCAGTGTTAGCTTATTTCAGTGATAAATGTATTTACAATACGCGGTAAAAGTTAACCGTTTAGAAGTAATATATGTGCCTATCTCTGGCTATGATTGGCTATATCGTATCTCATCTGATATTGAGGGTCTGCTGAATGGCTGCCTTATTCGTGACATGAAGAATCTAAGAAACATTCAGATCATGCCTAAGTGGATGTCTGTATTCTAGTATTTTGTACACATATTCTATTTTTGCTAAAATATTTCGACACTGCTCCTCGATGTGCCTAGTTAAACCATTCCAGACGTCAAGGTTATGAAAAGCTTCATAATCAATGATTAATATCAAAAATGCCTCAAATTTGTGACATTTAGAACTGCTGATGGACTTTTCATCGAATGCGTCATGATATATTTACAATATATTTAAGAATGAAGAATTTGTGAAATACTTTACACTATTAATGTAACTGCTATTTATTCTCGAATTAATATATACGCTCAACATAGAGTATTGGTTATTATTCTCAATTAGTTTGTTAGTCTGTTTAACATCAAAGTGTACATACATTAATGGACCCACCCCCTCTGACATTCAACACATTAGGTGTACTCTTTTATCAGTCACGTGACCTTTTGAAAAGTCCACAATCTTTCTGTTGAGGTGGTGTGATTCGGATTTTGTGTGGAGCCAACTGGAAGCTTCGGAGGTCATAAAGGAATACACCCATAGTCAACATTCCTCCAATTTCTTATCATCCAGGCTTTATTTTTTAAAAGGAAGTGGTAATGAACTACTAACCAATCCTGGACTAAATTAGTTAGTAACAAAGTGGCTATTCGTACGGACCCGTACAAATAATTCTGGAGGCTATTCGTACTCTAGAGGCTATTCGTACGGGAAGGGATAGGGTTAGGGTAAGTTGAGGCTATATCTAGTTAAAACATTCGGTCGAAGTTCAGCGAGCTCGGTGGTCTAGTGGGATGACACTGCGCTAGTAATTCAATGGTCCAGGTTCGAGTCTTGCTCGATCCGCTCTATTTTCTCTAACTCTATTCTCAACACTTTCCTTGAATTTTTGAAGTCGTGCACCTCTGTGCGCATGCGCGGCGTAAATCATCCAATCAGTGACAGTTATTAGCGTACAGTTCCTAGTTCCATATGAATAGCCTTCAGAGTAATCTGTACGGGTCTGTCCGAATAGCCACAGTGAATTAGTAAAAATGCCTAATATTAGAGTCCACTTTTATCGCATTAATGCTTCCAACGTGATTATCATTTACCCAGTCTGAATGGGTTGTTCCAGGCTGCAGTATATTTTATGTATGATATCCAAAGTTTCTTTGTAATTTCCGATGCTATTCGCCGATCAGATAGCATTGGGCTGTGGGGACATACATTTAGTTTATTCCTGTACCACGATATCATCGATAGCCTTGTCTTATCAACTTACAAAATTAATTCAAATCAGGACGTAGCGTATCTAAGGCGCTTTTACGAAATTGAATCTGATTCGGTTTAGCTAAATCCGATTCGATGTCGGAAAACAAAAGGTTTAGTAAGTCGAATCATTTTTCGTAAATGAGTCGAATCAATTTATCAATTTAAAGGTCGCGATTCAAAAGAAAATGGGCGTCAATGGTGACCGAATTATTGATAGATGATGGTCTGCGATAGATGTCTTATTTAAGCCTGCGCGGTCGAAGAGGACGCCATGTTGGATTTCACTGACTAAATCGCCACTAACTTGCTCGCCGAGCAAGTTAGTCGATTTAATAAATCAGTTTACTAAACCGCGTCCATAAACGAGTTGATTTACCAAATCCGATTCACTAAACCGCGTGCCGTAAATGTGAAACTTAAATCGCTTTACAAAGATTCAGTTTCGTAAAAGCGCCGTCTAAACTTTACTTCCGGGTTTTCTCTCGAGGTACGTTTGTGGTGTAGCATTAAGGCAGTGCTGACCCATTTGTTTCTGATTTGATTTTGCTAGGTTTCTACATCGAACGGTCTGCAGCCAAATTTTTCACGATCGAGATTATTATTTACCGGATATTCTTTTATCTTGGGGAACAAAACTTCACGAATTTTGATATATTACGGACGACGGAGGCGTTAAAATCCGCTACACCACAAACTAACCCTGTATCATATATCCACTGAATGAATGAATGGAAGTTGACTTTCGATAGGCCCAGTGATGTTTCACTCGATAACTATGTCCCCAATCATAAAAGGATTATTGTTTTCGATAATCGCTTATTCTGCCTCACTTTTGGGACCGTTCTATATGCTATGTCCACTTATGCCGCTCATGATCCTCAATCCACCAGTTTATAGACGACTCACTGACATCATGATATCGATGTGGTCTACATTGGTCGTTGTAAGTATAGGCCTAGATTTAAAGACTATAGAAAAATCCACAATATTTAAAGGTTTTAAATTTCGTTACAACAATTGTATTGCCCGATCCGCTAAAGACTGGCCGCTATAGACTAATGTTTGGCATTTCGCCGATAAACTAATAATGATGAAATTCTTTTTTATACGCTAGATTATACCTTGCATCCAAAGAATCAATAAGCAAGCGCCGTTAGATGAGCTGCTAATTATGTTTAGGCCTATTCATAGTTTTCTCTAATCTTGAATTCAGATGCTGATGGATAAGTTAGGTAACATAAAAGTTGTAATTACCGGTGATGCTGTTGATTGTAGCGAAGCTAGTCTGATTATAATGAATCACAGGACGCGTCTGGATTGGTTATATTTTTTCACATGTATGCAGAGATTTGGATCGCCCCGGGCGCTAAAGGTCATGCTCAAAAAGCCTCTTAAATACGTCCCCGGTGCAGGTACGCTTGAATGAAGATCACATTACTTAATTTGAAGATATACCCACCATTAAATCTATGACTGATATTAATCTCAGTATTCAAAGTTGATGTGTCGACTCAAATGGTATGAGTCAGTTTCTAAACAAATTTGATTTCTAGAAGCAGGTGTAATTACCAACATAAAACAAAAGTAAACAATGAAAACAGAAATACAGAATACCGCTAGGCCTACAGAAATAACCATACAATGTCAGATAAGAATCCTTTCGGGTTCATGGTGTACATTAATTGAAGAAGTCCCACAATTCTAATTTCACGTAAAATAATTTATTAGAACAAAACCACAACGTTTCGGCTGTTGACTAACAGCCATCATCAGGTGGAATTGTGGCCGTGGGACTTCTTCAATTAATATACAATATACGCGGATTAGATTGTTTCATTCGACTGCTATGGTGTACATTTTCTTTATTTTCAAGGATGGGCCATGCAGATCGGACAGTTCATTTTTGTACATAGGAAATGGGAGATTGATAGGATGGTATTTGACAAGATTCTATCGTACTTTATCGACATCGATTACAAACCTCAGGTAGACTATCACCAAAAAAAGGGTATTATATAGAAGCAACAAATAAGACATACATCGACCCTCGAAACATTTGTCATTTTAAACCATTCTCCCTCACCTGTGCTTTCATGCTAGTCCTGAATGTTCCAAAAAGTTTTATGCGCTCACCTCAAAGGATCATTTTTCAAAAAATGTTTTAGATTTTGTTATTCCCCGAGGGCACAGACTTTTCCGAAAAAACCAGGGAAAGTAGTAATCGTTTTGCTGCGAAAAATGGACTGCTACCATATGACTACGTGTTACACCCGCGAACAACCGGGTTCTCGTTTATGATCGACAAGATGAGAACAGGTGAGTAAATTTTATAGACTAGTTTAAACCCTTTAAGCGCTGACTTAGTGCTGGACATAATTTGAAAATTTTAGGAAATTCCACCCCAGTGTGTTGAATAACGGGCGTACTGCTCTAATACATCCCACACAATGTGTATGTCAAAGTTGCTGCTCTCTCACCGAGATAAAAAACTAACTACATCAATACAGTGCAGTGCGGTGTACTAGCAAAGTCTGTCACTGATTTATACACCGCACTGCAGTGTAGACTCACTGAAAGGGTTAACATGAAGTCATTAAACAATGTTTGTCTGGATCTTCATAAGCCTATCTAGAATTAGCTCTTGTTGCTGTAAATTTTCTACTTACTGTTGGTTGTAAGACAGGGCAAAACCCGATTCATGCCCAGTAGCAAAGTTTGTGACTATTTTGTGTACTGGTTAGTACTATATCCTTTATATCTTCTGTATATCCTCTACTGTAACCTCCTAATGCCAGAATACAGTTAATAATGGATCTCTTGTCCTTTATCCACCCCTCCCAATTACCATGAAAAACCTTAAAAATCAGTTTCATTCTTTCTCTTTATTTTAAGGTGACATGCTCGATGCTGTGTACGATGTCACTGTCGGTTACCCTCGCAACATACCTCACGGCGAACTAGACATAGTGACAGGAAAATTTGCGAAGGAGGTCCACTTCCATATACAACGCCATGACCCACACATGTTACCTACTGATCAAACTCAATTAGCAGAATGGTGTATGAACCGGTGGCAAGAAAAAGAGCAAGTTCTGCAGCAGTTTTATCAGGATAAACAATTCAATCATCCATCACCGCCGGTTATAGACACCGAACCAATAATGCAACAAACAGCCATTTTTTGGATTATCACTATGACGATGGCGCTAGTCACGATTTATTTGCTATCGGTTGCACGGTGGTACTGTCTTCTATGTATTCTATGTCATGTGATCGCCGAGCAGAAATTCAGTGGTTTCGATCTGCTTCAGGTTAACATTTACAACAGACTTTTCAAACGGCGAAACTAAAATCTGACAAAACACAAAAATTACTTAAAGGGGTCATCTATTTATTATTTATGTAGGAAAGGCAGTATTATTTATGTAGGAAAGGCAGTAGAGGGCTTACGTGGTAGGAGTGAATAAAATTTTCCTTATTTCAGTAATGATATAGCGGGTAATGGGACATTAAGGAGGGGTGAAAGATTCAGGAATTAAGCATTTATAAGTTTTAAATGGATGACCCCCAAAAAGCTAGTCCCAAACGAACAATTTCCATTGCAATCGATGACTGGATCTCAATGTTCTTGTAAGGATTTACAGATTGTCACAACTGACATTTTTGTCTTATATATGTGTCCTCTTTCATTTCTATGATTATAAGCGTTTATAACAACATCATGATCATTGGCTGGTTTCTGTTGCAGGTTCAGCCTGCGTGAAAAGTATTTTGTACAGATATTTTTTAATGGAACAGATTTTTTTGGAATAGATTTACATGTAAATTGTATTTTGCCGTCCATGATTTATGGAATGGAGGAAATAACCCTTGTCCACTGCCTTTCACCTGTTGTGATGATCAGCAATTTGAAGAGAGGTCTAGACATTCAAATGTTTGGTCAATGATATGTTTTTCAGATGAAAATTTAATTGTTTTCTACAATTTGATCTAGATCTGTGGTTAATTTTTAATAGTAATGTTAGATGGTGGCAAGGTAGTTGTCAAGGGTTCATTGTCTTAACTAATAATGATTTTATGATGTCTGGTTCCTCTCACTGGTCTGAAATGCTTCTACTGGTATGTATAAATGCTTTTCAATGTTTAGTGATAGATGGTGCATACTTAACCATGTGATATATCAGTAAAACTATCTATATTGATTAACATCTTGAATGTTTTAGGATGCTGTCAATGAAATATTGATGTTGAATAATCACTCTCTGAAAGAAGGCTTAATACATCATTCATGATATTCATTGATATAGATATTTTTCAATGATTTTGCGCGGACCAAGATTAGCTTTTCTTTTTGTACTTAGAGAGAATAATATGACTAAAGAAATGCACTGACCTTTATATTTTCCATGTGTGGGCTTTATATATATATGTTTAAGGGATAATTTTTTAGCCCACTTGGGACGTGAGTCCCAGCGGGCTATTGTGTTCACTTTTCGTTCATCCGTCAGAAGATGGAATCCAATTATTTTTGGAAGTTTTGAAGATGCTTCAAAATGTCTTGATATTTGGGTTACACATGTATCTACCCTAGACACATCTTCGGCCCAAAAACTGGCCCTGTCAGAATCAAGATGGCCGACTGGCAGCCATTGTTGTTCTCCAAAATCAGCACTTTTAACACGTTTTTGAACTTACCGGGTATGGAGGGAAATTTTGAAGACGCTTTGAGCAATTACCTTGATCTTTCGTATTTATTTGAATCTCCCCAGGGCCCATCAGCATAACAAAAATTGGGTCGATCGGACTCAAGCTGGCCATCCTATGACCTTATTAGTGCCCAAAAATGTCAATTTTTGTCCCGAATTCTGAGTCCTGTAGCTTCCTACTGGTTTGCCATTTCTCATTGCAATTGCTGATGGGTATCCTTTGGAAAGGGATGTTTTATACCTGAGACAGGTATTTTTGATCGGCCAATTATGACTCAATTGGCGGCCATCTTGGCATCAGTACTCATTCGTAGGTGGGAAAAAGTTTTTCAACATTATATTGATACCTAAGCATATTTTGTTACCACAATGAATTAGAAAAGTGTAGCTTATTACGTGTTCTATGATTGTGATGAGTTTCAAGGTCATTGGGTTTTTGTATATGGCCACCAGGAGGCATTGAATTATACAATATCTTGGTATTTCTATATTATATTTGTACCAATGCACCAATTTGTTACCACAATCAATTGCAAAGTTGTAGCTCATGACATCGTCTATGATTGTGGTAAGTTTTAAGGACATAAGTTATTCTATATGGTCACCAGGGGGCGCTGAATAGTATAATAACTTAGTATTTCCTTATCATATTGGTACCTAGGCATATCTTGTTACCATGATCAATTGCAAAGTTGTAGTTCATGTTCTATGATTGTGGTGAGTTTCAAGGTCATTGGTTTTATACATATGGTCACCAGGGGGTGTTGAATATTGAAATTGTTAGATTATTGAGCATTTGAAACCACTTCCCAAGTTGGCATGGTGTCCCTGGACCCCTAGTTTTGAGTAGATGAGATTAGTTAGACAGCTAAATTTAACACAACGCAATTTATTTGTTCTTTCATTTGAAAGTATGGAACATAAGATTGTCAGAGTAAATTCATTTTGTTTGAAGAATGATAACCCTGGAGGTAATGATGTATAACTGAGTAGTATTCTTCCAAGCAGCATCCGCTTATTTTAATGATAAATGGATTAACAACAACAGGTTGACATTTAAGTAGAATGTTTGCACCTATCACTCACTAGGATTGGCTAACACTGCTTTGAAGAATGCTGTGTCAAAATGAATGAATAATGTATTACCAAGATGTAACACTATCAAACTGTCATTTAGTAGTTGCTTACATAAATTATCATGACCTTATAAGCAAAAAATCTTGTTTATTATAGATTAGGGATTTGAAATTATAGATATTATTTAGAGAAAGTTTGTTGCCTTTTTAGACACCTATTCATATGGTGTGGAATTGTTAAACAATATTTGTATGTAATGCATGTGTACCGGTAGATGAAATTTTATTTGGCCCTTGTTGCCAGAGACTGCTATTCTACACAATTTTTCGTTATTCAAGACTTACCGTTGATGCACAGGTATTCTTCAAAAACGACCACATCATACTGCTTGCATCCCAGTTTATGATGATACTTAATTAAATGTCCTGAAGCTGCCTTTAAAGAATTGATGAAAACTTGATCATAAATGTATGTCTAACTTCAACCCACCCTTGTAAGTGTATATTGTATGTGAATGTTAAGTCTAGTCGGAACGAATGTTGAAATGTAACCTGAATAGGAAACTTTGATGAGTTCACTGAATGCTTGGTATTATAACAAACCTTAGGAGGTTGCTAGAGTATACAGAAGTGACTTCAGTATTCATTAGTTGGAAGACATGAGAGTTAATATATGATAAAATAACTTAAGCCAAGCTCAGGTCGACTTAGATCCGATCATGGAAGGCTATCGTAAGCCGAGTAGCAGGGCAGAACAAGTTCTAATTTCTACAACCAATCTTTGTCGTAGCCGATCAGCGATGAGCAGCGTCACACAACTTTTGGACTCGGCGATGATTGAGTGCCCTTAAGATTGTGGGACAAACAATCAGCAATTAGCAGTCACGTGTGTACCACTGCTGTTCTTATGATCTGATTGGGTCCACCTGAGCTTGGCTAAATACAGTATCTTACTATACTGTAGGCCAGATAGTTGGTTTTTTCAAAACAATAGATTACAAGTAACGCAAAAGATATAGATGTATTAAAAGCTACTGCAATGCCTCAAATACTATGGAAATACAGATATTTGCAATTATTTTTATTTTCGAGTTCAAACTTCCATCATGCTGCCAACTTCCAAATGACCTGCTCAGATATAGGAATACTAGATGTTCACTGATCTGGCCTATTCCTTAGTGTTTTCTGATGTAACTGAATATTTTCTCTCGTATGCAATTGCATGTTTGCTTTTGTAATAGCACTCCCACCTGCCTGGTATTAGCTACTGTGTATGTGAAGTCCAGATATTTGTGTTGTTCATGTGTATAGAGACTGTCGGAATCATTAATGAAGTTTTTTAATGATAAGCTGTAATAAAGATTTTCACTGAATGTGCTAAGGTAAATTATCCAAATTTTCTGCGTCAGAGTTTTCTTTCAAGGCAAGCAGTTGTGGAGCTCATGTGTCTGGTCATTGGATCCGATTTCATAGTTGAGGGATTTAGTAAATTAATTGAAAATGAACTATTTGACTCTAGATACTCATACAGTACCTGTCGTCTGGTATGAATGTCCTAGTTATCTGCCATGGTAATTGAAATGGTTGTTAAAGAAGCAAGGTGCAACTTCATGGGCATCTAAAAAACCCTATGGACATGACTCTGGTTCATTCTCAATTTGTTTGATAGGTTATACCATACATGTATGATAAAAAATGAGTGAGATCTTACATAGGCCGATTTTGTAGTACCTATGACGATGACCTACCTGCGTATTTTTTGGTGCGTAATGATGCTGTGGAACTCATCTTCTATGATGCTGGGAAGACATCTACCTACCGGTATTCCAAAACTCAAAGGCGCATTTGTTTGAAATCGGTTTGCACAAAGCGTTTCAGTTTGTAGGAAAATCATCTTAGTTCCTACCGGTTTTGATAAATCAGCGCCTTTGTTAAGGCGTAAACCTAAATGGTTTGCGTAAACCATTCGGCAAGCAGGCAAATTTCCAGTGGTAGCCGATTCTAACTGACTTCATTCTGTCACATTTGTTCTCACTACGGCAAACCAGTTCGGGCTGCAATAAACCGATATAAACCATTTTTTCTATGAACCGATTTTAAACAAATGTGCCTCTTCTACTCTCAGAAAACTTATATAAAGTCCTTGAGGTACAACCAGAGCAAAAATTAGCTAAAACACTGATCATACTTCATAACTTATGTTAGCAAATCGTTTATTCGTTTCTTACATAACAAAATGTTGACATGAAATTTGCAGAATGAATGATAAGAGTTTTTATGTTATGATGATAAAGCATTTTGAGATCTAGGAGACATGCACACATAGGTATTATAATATAGATGATAACTTGGTATCGATGATGATGATAAGATACATTTAGGCAGATTTTGTTTTTAATTGACTTTGTATGCCTGAGCTATACCGATGATGAATCCGCAACATGGGTTCAAGCAACACGAAAAATGGGAACCAGCTTCCGATGCATGTTTAATATCAGAAATCACATATTTCAATCTCAATTTTGGTTTTAACTTTAGATTGATAATACAGTAAACCTTGCTTAATTCAGATATCAGATCTTTTGATGAATAATCCTCTGACTTAAAACAAGTATTTTCAGCCTTTTTCTGAAAACAACGACCTCAGAATCAATTTCTGAAAAAACATCTACAAGAAATGATTTCAAAACACTGAAACATTTCGGGCTTATCGGGACCATCAATATTCATCTGATATAAATGATCATCCGACTTAGCACAAAGTTTACTGTAATGCTCGTAATTGTTCAACTTGTTTATCATTACTGGTAGTACAACATCAGTTCGGTCAATCATGCAGATAACATAACTTACAAGTTTGCTTTCATTTCATTAATATCATTTCAAACCAGACCCATTATCTTTGGAGAATAACTACACCGCGGGTATAAACTATGATATCCAATTAAGCCATGACCATTACTTACAAATTCAAGAGACTATGATAAATAATCCTTAATAAAGATCGAGAAGTAAGAAGATTCATTATCCGAAGTTTTCAGCTACAGATGAACTGCGACTTCGGACCCAATTTCACAGTTGTGAGTCAAATTAGATTATTATTCTCAAATTTCATTTCATATAGAGCAGCCAGCATGGATGTATGGAAGTGAACACAAAATACACATATATGCATGTATACAATACATACCAGTCTACGAGTTAGAATATCAAATGAGACACGACAGCCGTAGATTTTAAAGCAACTCACTTGCAAAATTATACAACACACAACTTATTGTGTACTACATGCAAAACAATATATGATATACACAAAAATAATAATAAGATAACATAAATTACAGAACAGATCTTCAATCATTCATTACAAGGACTGCATACAGCTTTGAATATTTGTTCTTATATCTCACAATGAAAAGTAATGTTTCGATTCTATGGACTGCATTTAGTATCCTTGAATTCATATTTCGCCTGAACTTTGATATGCATCAGTAGTCAGCAACATGTATTAATTAGCACTAAAAACAAAACTCATTGATTATCCACATCCTGACAGGAAGTTGGCCTTGAATAAGCCAAATGTACCCTAAAAGCATACAAATTACTATTGAAAGCATGCAAACTATCGTTTCTAGAAGTGGTTTTACATTCTAAGATGCCCTAGGGTATCGAATTACAGGTAATCATTTCATGATATAACATTGAGGTAATTTATGATTTTAGGGTGAAATTTTGTACTACATTAAGAGTCGAGCAGGGGTCAAGAAAAATAGTATATAAATCATTACTATTTTAATTTTTTTCTAGACCGTACTTTATGTATCCAATTTAACTTACACATTCATCATTGAAATTTATTCTTAAAAAACCTCTCAAAACCTATGAACAACATTGATTTGATATTAATATTCTCCACTCTAAATCTATAATATTCTACTAGTCGTTATTACACCATATAAATAATGGAGAGCATTAGACAATCAATTAGTGATGATTGAGACATTACAATAATGGTAACATCGTAAAATATTACAGCCACACGTTTTTGAAATACAGAGCCACCAACCTCCGTAAAAAGCTATTGCCATGAACAGGGACGAGATGCAAGATTCTGAAATCTTTACATTGCATAATTCAACATGTCGAAGACAATATAATGATTTTTACCTGTAATCATGGGTATGCATATTAATGACTGACACTAGACTATGAACATGAACATGAACATGTGCATGTACTATGAACTATTTATGGTCAAAGCACAGCCATACTACGAAACTACTAGAAATTTTCTAAAAATTTAACTTTCCAAACGTTCAGTCTTCCATACAAAAATGTACTTATCCAAAATTTCTTTCACGTGTATCTCATCCCGTGCATCTCAATGAACAATTTTCAGGAACCTATCTTTCAAATTTACCAGAGTAGTTTGAGGATAAATCCCTATCAGTGTATTTCTCAAGCCAAATAACCACAATACACTACTTAATTTATCAAAAGTTTATCGAAAATATGGAATAATTGGCAGCTCTGTGAATGGTTAGTTTATAATAATCATTGATTATGATGATGATGATGATGATGAAAACATGTAAATCAGCCACTTGTTCAAACATCATATCAGCATGGTCTCGAAGTTCAGATCCAAACACTACTACATTTAACCAAATCAGTGTGCTTTTTCGGCGATTGCAGTTTTAAAAAGCGAATACTATTGTATAGTTAAGGCAGCGGCTGCATAACTGACCGACGAATCCTCCATTTTTTTTACTCTATTCGATTGCGCGTACTCGAGGAATTTCATAGTCATAGTTTTTTTGTGGCCATTGTTCACGCTATTACGCAATATGTTGATCGCCTGGAAAAAAGTGCATGAAATCTAATTCACAAACACCGAGTAATGTATTCTAGATGTGGTAGTTATTGCTATCAGTTACAATTGAATACTGTGACAATGATGCGGAATCATAGAAACAAATAGGCCCTAAATAGTACTCCTTTCAGTTAACCCTGCCTGACATATAGAGTTGTTTTGAATTATTTGAAGTTATCAACCATAACCCCTCAAGTTATCATTTCAATGAACGATTTGAATTGAAACGAGCCACAGGCAACAACGGGTATTGTGCTCCTTTTAAGATCATGTGGCCGAAACAGATCTTTCACGGCCTAGTTCTGCCACTATCGGTCCATTCTTTGCACTACACAACTAGACCCCTATATTAACATTGTACTCAAGTTCCATCAATGAAATGTCTAATGAAGCTAAGAGAGACACACTGACAGATAGTACGAAAATAAGGGTTTCGTAACAGAAGTCCAGAAAACCAATATTCGTCATGTCAAACAATATTTAAGAACTCACATTTAATAAAACGCCTATAGGATGCCGCCCACATATCGTATTTCCATAATCTTTAAGGTACTGAGTGAACGCCAGTGGATCTAGACTTTCTATGATGCCCATACCCTGAATTACAAAAATATAATATTCACTTATGCCAACATATCTATCAACAGTATCATAAAAATGTGAGTATGCTTTCATAGCTATCATTTATAATTTTGTTTTACACGTACTCACCATTCTATCGAGATGTTCAATAGATTGCCATATATGTCCAGACTGCTTATTGTAGTATTGAAAGTTAAATCTATTACCTGTAAATATGCAATTGAAATCATAGAATCACTCACAATTCAACAAAAACTTTCAAAGTACCCGAGATACATAAAGAGCAGTGGTAAAGAGAAGGCCCATAACATTAAAAGATTAGTCAGCTAACAGCTAGGTAGCAAGCATACCACGAGTTGGCGCTACATTAGATTGTAGATGGCAAACAGAATTACCTAGTCTTCATGTAGATACTCCATTGAGTGAGAAATGTTGGATGATGGAGTAATAAACTATCCACCTAAGACAGGAACTGAAATCGATTCCTTTACCGGCTACGTTAGCATTGAAGACAGGGTTGGATCCAGGGTAAACTGCGCAGAGGATAGCGCAACCTTGCACTAAGGGCAAAGTCCACAACAAACCCGCAAAAACTTTGTAAATTTACTGCGCTTTGTGCACTTTCCAAGCAAGGCCAAAAACCTTTCATGTGATGGTAGCACGTCTGTGCCTCAGGTGTTACCCTCCGCACCTGGAAGAGTTATCAAAATTTCTATGATAAATGATTGATTCGTTCTTACCCCAGTGACAGAAGTCAGATGAGATTACGAAGAGGTTGTCAGGATCGGCCAAATATTGACTGAATATCCTTCCATACTGCATCTCGCGTTCCGGACTCAGTGAACCGACCATCACAGGAACGATTGTGAACTGATCTTTATAGCTGAAAAAAAAAATAATTGAATTTTGAATGAAACTTTCAAAAAGAGATTTTCTGGTGTCCGAAAAGAGCCGAAAATTTTTAATCCAGAATTAGAACTATGAAATCGAAGGAAAAAGCTTATTTTCAAACACACAACTCATTATACTCACTCCTCCATCACTTTTGCGATGTAAGGTAGATGCATCTCAATGCTGTGCTCGTCTTCATCACTAGAGAGAGTTACAGATTCAAATGATCCTAGTGCATACAGTTCTTCATAAACTGAAAGTAAATAGTGAATTAAATAGTGAAAAATAACAAAAGGGAGCTGGCATTTTAATAAACTGAAACACATTGTATCACCACATACCGGACTGGCAACCAGTGAATATGTGAATCAGAAATGACTAAAGAAACTTTCAGGAACCTGATAAACAAGTTAGACTTTAGAGCATAGCTTTTTTAAAGAACCTTATTGTCTTAATCTTTCTGTATCAAATAGAAAATTTTACGATGATTATTCCTCTGATGATTCCAGATTAACTGGTTATGAAATTTGCCATACCTTTAGTGTCAATATTGAGGTTGTACAGAGGGGTTTGATAATACTGAGTAGTTGATAGAGCGCACCCCTTTATTGATATATAGTGAGCTGGACCGAGAATGAACACACGCTTTCTGAAACAATCGGAAGAAAGTATATCAATCATAACCAGGCAAAACTTAGTCCCCAAAAGATAGGACCCATGTCAGATATGCTGAGCTTCTTCTTTCACCCATCAACCCACCTAGAGTCAGCAGTGTTCGAGTGGGGCAGCCAACAGGTTGAAAGAGGGACCGCCATCGCTTTCATTTTTACATCTATCCCATCTGAGAATCGGCCACCCTTTACAAAATATCTTCTGCCCTAGTATAGTACCTAGCCGTTGTTCCTCAAACAACGGCTGTAGGGAACCAGTAACAACGACTGGTATTCAGACTACTTCTGCCCCCACCAAAGTGGATGTTATTACTCTATCAATGCTGTCAGTTGCTTTGAAGAGCTAATGTGAAAAATCTAAGATTAGGCCTACACCAAAACTAAGCTTATATTTTCTAAAGCCTTTGCTACTTCAGCAGCCACAATGTCATAGGCCTAATGCACCCTCTTTGAAATTCCAGCATATGGAGAAAACTGGAGTCCCCAATCTTTTTTTAAACTTATGGGGTGGGAGGCCAGAGAGAAGTGCCTTTGATGACCAAGAACGAACTCAGCCACCACCATGATTTGAAATCTGAGAATTGCACATACACTTTTGATGGATCTATTTGTTTATAAGCATTTCCTCCACATTCTCCACAGTAAGTATAACCAGCATGTCTGAAATTGGAAATACAAAGCACAAGTTCATACAAAACGTCGAGGATCAGTGGAGAAATTGTTCGATTGCTTGATCAGGGCCTACTAACGGAGCAATTATAGCACGTGCGGGAAAGTTCTTTACTTTAGCCTTTCCTAACCAACGAGACAATTGACCATCAAGCACCGTTCCTATCAGAACACAAAAAAATCAAGTTATGTACTGATGATGATATGGAGGATAATAACAGAAGTTATCAATCAATAAATAAAAAATTCTAGATAATTCAACAATGGACAGCTGAATGTTTGGCAATTTGAATAACGCCATTGGAAAATATCTGAATAGGGCACTTTCCATAAAACATTATTGGTACATTTTTGTAAAAATAAAACTGGCAAAATGGTATTTTTTTTCAAAAGGGCACACCCGCCAGACATTTTCAAATTAATTTAATTGCCCCAAAAAAATCATTCCACTCCTGATGAGCTTACGGTTGTAACAAAATTACATTCAGTATTCATTCAATATACTTTTATTTGATGAAATGGCTGAATAAGTATACATATGATCGGAAATTGGCAATTCATAATGAACAGTAGCTCATAATAATGAGTCAGTCAGCTGATGACGAAAACAACAAAAACAAACAAATCCTTTTAGCAAATATTATAAGTGAAGAAATGCAGCTGTAAAACGAGGCTTCGGAAAATCTAAACCAGATACTTACGATCATTAGAATACCAGGTACCGGCATGTTGAGGCCGACGATAGTTCTTCGACATGTTAGACCCAATTTTGACCAGAGACTTCGCGAATAAAAAGCTACCGACGAAATATTTCAGATTTTCATTCACAGGCAGCGCCGGAAGTAATTCGATGCGCGTGCGCGTTGATTCTATTTTTAGCTACTTCCTCTTCCGGGGTGATTTTGACAGATCGAGGTAAACAACAATTTGCTGCCCACGGCCAGGCCTGGATACGGGGACACATAGACTAGATTGATTACCAACCCCGATTAATTCATGACTGGAGACAGCAGTTAGCGCTGATACGATAGACATTGAAATTGAAGAGGTAAAAATGCACCACAACACCTGCAAAGTGCAAATTGCATTTGTTAGAGTCCGATCATGATCTGATCCCTGGTTAGTGACCTCCTCCCATAAGTGGTAACGTTCAATAATCAAATAGGCCAAAAAAATATCCAATCATGAAGTTTAACCACAGTCAGGTTGCTGACAAGGCCAATTGGGTTATAGTTTGCGAATACAACCAGGATGATATTGATATTTACAGTAGGCCTATGTAGTCTGGATACCAGAATTTTAATCCATTTACACTGTATCAAAGGATTAGAAAAGTTGAAATGGACATTAGACACTAGCTTAATCTTACGTTACCCCTTGCGCTAGTAACCCGGATCAAATCTCTTACAGATACAAAGATGGATCAAGAAGAGGATGGAATATCATTGTCGCGCACGGAGTTCTTGAATGACGCCCATCCAACTGATTTCTTAAGAGCGATGAACGAAATGTACAGCAAGGGTCAAATGGTCGACGTCACTTTAAAGGTGAGAAAAAAGGAATTTCGGTGTCATAAAAACGTTTTATCGGCCTGCAGTCCGTATTTCAAAGCGATGTTCACGTGCGATCTATCAGAAAGTCGCGAAGATCTCGTCAATTTCCAGGGACTCGTCGATGCCACCGCGTTGAATTTACTAATCGACTACTGCTACACCGGTAGATTAGAAATCGACATAACGACGGCGCAAGGTCTACTGGCGGCTTCGACGTTATTTCAGATGCTGCCCGTGCAGACGGCCTGCGCGAAATTCATGGAGACGGAACTGGATAAAAGCAACTGTGTCGGTATCTATTGTTTCGCGCGAATTCACAATTGCGACGAGTTGAAAGCGGCGGCGAAGAAATTCATCGACAAGAACTTCATGTCTGTAATCGACGGCGACGAGTTCATGGCGATCGATTGCGATCGTTTGATCGATTTCATATCGTCGGACGACCTTGACGTCGAAGAGGAAGAACGAGTATTCGAGTGCGTCGTGAAATGGATCAACTACGATTTAAAACAACGTGTACAAGACGTTGATCGATTACTAGACTATATACGATTCAGGTTGATCGATCCCGAATATCGAGAAAATCAAATCCTCGAGCACAAACTGATGAAGTCTTCTGCGAAATGTCGCAAAATCTGCCACGAAGTCGTTGAAATGGAGAAAGAGGCGATGGACGAATCGTATGCGGCGTTCGACTACGCGTCCAGTATGCCGTTACGCATGGGAATGATACGCCCGGATCAGTGTTTGGTTATCGTCGGCGGGGTAGACTCGCATCGACCGTCGCTGAACTGCTACAATCCGTTGTCGCGAGAGGCTTTCATTCTCGCCGACTGCGACGCGCGTGATAAGAGTTTCGGCTCATACGATACTCAAGATCCCGGCTGCGTCGTCACGCCCGATAATCAGATATTCGTCGCCGGCGGCAATTACATGTATAAATTTCATTATCTAAGCGATTACTCCGACGATTCGTACGAAGATTACGACGGCCAAGAATCGCTGAGTCGCGACGTTTTCTGGTACGACGGCGATCGCGACGAATGGATTCTGAAAGCGCCGATGTTGTTTCCGAAAGCCAACTTTTCATTGGCTTGTGTCGACAACAAATTGTACTGCTTCGGCGGTCTAACAGTCAACCAACATCCGACGGAGATAGTCGAGCGATACGACATCGCTAAAAATAAGTGGAGCTACGTCGGCATGATGCCGACAAAGTTAGTCGACTTGTCGACCGTTACCCACGGAAACTTAATTTACTTAATAGGGGGACGCACCGGGGTCGGTGCACATAACGTGCTTATAAGTTACAATCATCGAAATAATGAGTGGGTACCATTAGCCGGAATGCCGACTCCGAGATTCCATTTTGGGGCAATTGTCATCGATGACGAAATATACACAGTCGGCGGCCAAATTTATTCGCATACGAGTCGCTCGATATTACGAGAAGCATTGACCGCCGTCGAAATCTATAACATTGAGAAAGATCAGTGGAGACACGGCCCCGAACTTCCTGTTCCGATGTGTCACGTCGGACTGTTGTGGTTAGATAATGACATATATGCCTGCGGTACGGCGATGCCATCGCCCAATGCTCCGCAAGATCAAAAGAATATCGTCGTTTATCGATTGCAACGCTACGCGAGCGAGTGGGAATGTTGGGAAGATGATCTGTGTGACATACGCGATTATAAATGCATCACGGCCAAAATTCAAACGCGTAAATTATCTCAGTTGTTTCGGCCTGACATTGATTAAGATGTACTCCACACGAGGAATACATGTACTAATTTGTGAATACTTTATATATATTGCCAATTGTCTCTGCTAGAAGTGTTTCTCTAACATTCCATAATTGTTGATGAAACTGATGTAAAAGAATTCAATCCTCCCATTGGACGACGAAAATAGGAATTGACCAGAAACTCCGAGCTTAATCGTATATCGTACATTTTAGTAAACTTGTCGGCCAAATGTTATATTACCTGAGGAATCCAGTTTCACAAAGTTTAAATATGATAATTCGCCAATGGATGTAGGCCTATATCAACATATATAACATTTCCGATCATGATCAGCTTTGGCAAACACTTCATTTTACGAACTCAGCAAGATTAAATATAGAATGTTGTCATAAATTGCTAATACAGTAAACCTTGCCTAACTCTGGGACAAACTGAGACCGGAAAAATCAGTCTGAGGTAAGCAATTTCAAGAATAGAAAAATACGTTTGGAAGTCAGAAAAATTATTTCATTTTTTGTCCGAATTAGTCAAAAGTTCAAGATGGCCATGTCCGAGTAAGGCGTGGTTTGCTGTACTATGCTTTAATTTTTCAGTAAACCTAGAATTTTAAATAAGTGACGAAGAAACATGTATACCCAAGGTTACTCATGATTTTTCTGATCAGTATTGCCTTAAAAGTTGGGACCTTCATTTTTCTACCAAATTCAGCAGTTACCAGTTTGATAAACTGGGAAAATCAATGGATAGATATAAAATTATTGAGCCTAACGGCGGTCTAAATTGCTTTACTAATTTCTTACAGAATAGGGCAATACTGGACTGGGCGATACTTGTGTATTAAGAGAAGGAAACGGATATCTTAAGTTTATCAAATAAACTGGTACCTGTTGAGGCAGAATCTACTGTATGATCATCTTTTTGCATGTACACATATATTTTTTTTGGCAGGCTAATCAGAATCTAATTTGCTTGGCGATCATTTTCACCGCCCATGAATTCTGAGTGTTATTGATTTAATAAATATTTTCAATATGGTAATTGTAGTTTCTTCCACCATGTTCACTAGCGGTTACTCAGTTATTCGCTCTTTACTACTTAACTTCAGTTAGAATTGAATCCCACTAACCTGTGGAGTATTTCAATTATCGTTGAAAGTTATCAATCCTGGATAGACCTCATTCATGTGATGCCTAAGTGTGTCATAATGTCCATCAAGCGTGAGGGGCTTACTGAAGTAAAATGTCGCAATATGACACAAGTGAATGATACACCTGCCGTCTGTGATCTGATATCCCAGTTTGTCTTTTCAATGGCTCCTTTGATAACATTTGGATTCTGAAGAGGTTGAAAATGAACTACAGTTTAAGTCCTTTATAAGCCATTGTTGGAACTGATGAAAAACATGGTTATAAACTAGGGGTCCAGGGACACCATGCCCACTTGGGAAGTGGTTCCAAATGCTCAACAATCTAACAGTTTCAATATTCAATGCCCCCTGGTGACCATATACAGAATCCAATGACCTTGAAACTCACCACAATCATAGAACATGTCAGCAGCTACGATTTTGTAATTGATTATGATAACAAAATATGCCTCGTTACCACTTTAATATGGAAATACCAAGTTATTCTACTATTCAACGCCCCCTGGTGACCATATTCAAAACCCAATGACCTTGAAACTCACCACAATCATAGAACATGTCATGAAATATAACTTTGTAATTGATCATGGTAACAAAATATGCCTAGGTACCAATATAATAAGGAAATACTAAGTTATTCTACTATTCAACGCCCCCTGGTGACCATATAGAATAACTAATGGCCTTAAAACTTGCCACAATCATAGATGATGTCATGAGCTACAACTTTGCAATTGATTGTGGTAACAAAATATGCATTGATACGAATATAATATAGAAATACTAAGATATTGCATTATTCAACGCCCCCTGGTGGCCATATACAAAAACCAATGACCTTGAAACTCACCACAATCATAGAACACGTTATGAGCTACAACTTTCTAATTGATTGTGGTAACAAAATACGCTTAGGTATCAATATAATGTGGAAAAATTTTTTCCCACTTACGAATGCATACTGCTGACACCAAGATGGCCGCCAATTGCATCATAATTGGCTGATGAAAAATACCTGTCTCAGGTATAAAACATCCCTTTCCAAAGAATACCCATCACAAATTGCAATGAGAAATGATAAACCAGTAGGAAGCTACAGGACTCAGAATTTGGGCCAAAATTAACATTTTTGGGCACTAAAAAGGTCATAGGACGGCCATCTTGAGTCCGATCGACCCAATTTTTGTTAAGCTGATGGGCCCTGGGGGAATTCACATATATCCGAAAGATCAAGGTAATTGATCAAAGCGTCTTCAAAATTTCCCTCAAAAAGTTCAAAAATGTGTAAAAAGTGCTGATTTTGGCGAACAACAATGGCTGCCAGTCGGCCATCTTGAATCTGACAGGGCCAGTTTTTGGGCTGAAGATGTGTCTAGGGTAGATACATGTGTAACCCAAATATCAAGACGTTACCTTGAAGCGTCTTCAAAACTTCCCAAAATAACTGGATTCCGTCTACGGACGGACGAACGGACGAAAAGTGAACGCAAGAGCCCGCTGGGACTAAAGTCCCAAGTGGGCTAAAAATGGTACAGATTTTTCAATCCGGATTTTCATTTAATATTGGATGAAATATTTGGTCCATTTAACACCAGGAACCATGTAAACTATTATTCATAAGTCGGAGAAACCTTGGCAGTCCCTATAGCAATCTGAATTAAGTAAGTTCCACTGTATTTCCATTGAACTTGAGTTCAGATTGAACAATTTTTTGTTCACTGGAAAATTTTGGCGTTACGTGAACAGTGGCATTGAAAAGAATGGCATTATAATGGACTTTGACTGTAATTTGGACTGTAAAACTAAACTTTTGTCATGTAGCATCGCCATCGCTCAAATTAACTCACATTTCCACCATGATTTAAATAAACATGTGATACTGCATTTATTGTATAAAATGACAATTCAATCCATAAAATCACAATACAATGAAATTGTACGACCAAGTAAAAAACATTAATACACTGGTAAAATACCTTGAAGTGCCCATTCAAGTTGAATGAACCCATTCTAAAAATATGTACAAACATGATTAGCTTTTAAAGGTACGAGCCATTATGAGCGAATTAATGGGCTCTTTATGTCAGTCTATTAAAACAATTCTCCTATGAATGTCGGCATATTCGTCTAAATTCCTTGTCGGAGTTTCTAACGTGTTGAATTTGCTTGGCGATAACGGAGACCGTCTTGTCGGCGACGAGGTACTTCGTTTTCCGAATGATTGCAATTTGTCGACATTCCTGAAAAAAAGAAAGAACACTCTATTAACAGAGTATCTTTTACAGGGTCCCTATAGATCAGACATTCCGGGATATAAGGGGTTTTAAGGGAGAAAATTTCTAAATTCGAGGAGTTTCTGCATCACTTTTATATCCCAATTACTATTCTTCTCAAATCAGTATTGTTTAACATCTGTTTGGTGGTTTTGTCAGCAAATTTCTATCCTTTACACAACCTAAAACTCTGCTTCTAATTTTGTAACCACCTAATTAGGTGAAAAAAAATCCACGTCCCAACTGTATCGATTTAGGGGTGGTCTACTGTATAACTACGAACTAGACAAAGTTTCTAATTGCCTATTTCTCAAAATTTAAGAGCTTAAAAAGGAGTTTTGGACATTTTGTTCAAATCAAAGGAGTTTCAAGCATCTTTAAAAGCGGTTTCTGTTTTGAAGGTGATTTCACGAATCGAGGGGTCGTAGGGACCGTGTATGTCTTCCAATGATTTTGATTGTCTTCATTCAGATATCCCTTCTTTGCAGAAATCCATAGAATCAAATAAAGATAAAAATCTAACTACCATTCTAATTTCACTTTGCCATCATCAGTCGTAATCAATTGCATATTACTCGAAATAGAAAAATCTTACTTTTCACACTTGAATTGAGATAAGAAACACGTGATGCCTTGCTGTTTCATTGTCTCTGCTTTCGTATTGGTAGCTTTTTTCAGACTCTTGTTCTTAGAAAGCCCGGTACTTCGACATTTTCCAAGACCTGTATCAAAATATGATATCATTATTTTTCATCACAATTCTATCATTCATGTCCAATAAGATATTTGCAATGAAAAATATTGAAAAGACTAACACATGTACCACACCTGTTTGTATTGACTTTTGTTTGATGTTATTTGTATGGCTACTAAAGGGGTTCTTCACTCCAAGATGAGATTTGATTTGCTCCTGCAAAAGTAATACAGCCATTTTAATACAAGAAAGTCAGTATAAAAAGTTCTGCTCGCTATTTAACTACCCGCTATAAAGTTACCCTACTATTTTAGTACCAGGTACATAATATTACCTTGAATTCGGTTTCTTCGGAACATTTACTGAAATCGGGAAGACTTGGTGAATCACTTAATTTTGTATCACTGGATTCCGCAGAAGTCGTTCCACTGGCATCGAATGTATCGCAAGAACTATTATCGCATAAATCTATCAAATCTGGTACCGACTTCTGTTTCGACTTCTGTTTTGCGATGAGATCCAAAATTGACTCATTCCTCTTTCTAAATAAAGGTGTCCGATTGTTTTGAGAACCGACGCACGACATTTTGACTTTGGGAGATGAGACTTGTTGACTTAACGAACATCGTAACTTTGTGTCTTCATCTTCCGCAGAGTCTAGACTCATCGACGTATCGACTAAGTCTCGATTCGCCAAAGATTCTAACGAGTCTTGATTCATCGATGAATCTATCGGATAATCACTTAGTTCATTATTATCGCACTTAGAAGACATCTTAGACATCTTGAATACTTTACTCTTACTCCAAGCGAATACCGACAAACTGTTGGATTTCTCGCACGAACGACTAAGTTTTTCTGAATCATCGCGCGCAAGTGGAACAGAATTTTCATCGCTTTTCTCCATATCTAACTCATTGAGTTCACTCTGAAAAATATCGCCAGATTTTGGTCCATTCTGAGTAGCAGTATTCATTTTCAGTTTTGCACATGCAAATGGATTTTTCGATATTTTCGTCTGTTTCGCTAATTTCGATGGTGACGTCTTTGAAAAACTTTTACCAATGAAAAACCTGCAAGAGCAACCAAGAATCTATATTAAATCGAATTATATTTTGAATTGACAGTGCGATGATAAACAGGGTGGGCCATTTGTATTTTACTGCTTTCCCCCAGACTTTTCCCTGACATGCAAGTTATTTTCCCTGCCTTGATCTGCTAAGAATCTAATCAATCAACACAGTCAAATATTTTGGAAACCTTTTGATTCTAAGCACGAATAGGTTATCACCACAGATTCCCAATTTTCTCCTTATTTTCAGCTTTTGTAATTCCATGACATTTTAAAGAAAAGAAATATCCCTGAATTTTCCCTGATTTCCAGGGAAGTGGCCAACCCGATAAAATTCTCCACGTCTCACATACCGGCTTCGAACTTGAGGTATATCTTCAGCGTCGGGTTTCATGATATTAAATCGCTTCTTCGTGAGACTCGAAACGGCGAAACAATTGCGTAGTTTCGATTCGGGCGTCGTTTCCAAGTTCGGCACTTGTTTCGACGGTGAACAAGCTTCTTCAAGCGCTTCGCAAAAACTATCTCTCTCTTTAGATAACGATTTCTCGAACGTTTGTCCATCTTCTTCTTCGTCGTCCGATAATTGTATATTGCCTGCAGTATAGTCGATACTGTCCTCGCGAACTGGGTGGTCTATCTCCGGTTCATCTAGACTATTGAAACACTTGTCGTATTTTGCGCGTTTTTCATTCGGCTCAGTACTTTCATCGTTGTACAGATCCGCGAGTTCGTCATTTGATTTCACATCCTCACTGTCAATTCCTTAATAGATAAAACATTGCTATTAACTACCACACTGAGCTGTGCATCATCATTAGCTACATACATACATATGTAAGAACTAAGAAGTGGTCTGACAAATGCTCCACAATTTCAATGTTCAATGCCCCTTGGTGAACATACAGAAACCAATGAACTTTAAACTCGTGACAATCATAGATCATGTCATTGACTACAAATGATTGTGGTAAAAAAATGCATGTATTCCAACATAAAGGAAAATACTTAAATCCTAGAAATAACCTCACTCACCAATGCCCCTGGTGAACGTATACAGAAGATTCCCTTTTTTACAAGCATTAAGACATCTAGAAGCCGATTTTTTATGGGTTTCACTATTGACAATGACTTCAGGTTACCATCTATCAATACTTAAATGGGGGTTAATAGTTATCGTACCTGGTCGAGCACGTTTCACGGAGAACTTTACAGAAATCTCCTTCCCTTTCGTCGATTGAAGAAAGTGTTTACTGTGTGGTTGATCCGTGCGAGGACACCCCACTTGAGGTCGACCTGTTTTCCCCCAGATCGACCATTTCGGCACGCGCTTATCGTCGCTGTATCTTGAACGGCTGAACTTGGAAGGATTTTTCGGCTTCGCCTGTGAACAATTACATTATCATAGTCTACCGAGGCTGTGCAGAATTTATACAATAGTTTTTTTGTGACTAAGAAATGAAGCTTAATAATTAAATACAGTGAATAAAATGCATATTTCTAATGCTCTAAAAAAATGCAACTTAAGTTTGTAGTAAGGAAGGAAAACTTGTGAAACTGTTGGACTTGATGAAGTAACGCTTACTTTATAAGAATCTGGATTGTATGAAGCCATTTGTTGACCCGTGTTCACGTTTATATTACCGAGTGCAAGCTGTAAAGCCTTCTGTTGTGACATCATTCTGTAGATATCGATTCAAGGATTTTACAACTACTGGTAATTAGGGGAAGTGCTTAGGCCAATCGCAGTGATGAGTGAATCATTACAATCAACATATCACCCAGTTATATCGCAATTGAATTCTTTAAAGGATACGGTCCTGCGTATGTCAACAGTTCGGGAGTTACTTCGGGTGGATATGGATTCAAAGGCAACAACTTTCGCAATTTCGGATCAAAAACGAGTTGATACAAGAACGTATTGTTCGCCTGTCGGAATCCTTCGATGTATTCATCAGTCATTTTCGTATTCAGATTCAGATATGTCGGAAGCTTTTTCAAGAACTGCAAATTTATGAAACAAAGGGTTCATTTTCTAGTTGCATGGATACTGGCAAATAGTAATTCAGTGTTGGAGCGAGAAATTGTAATGAAACTGGTCATCAGCTGTCCCAGTTGTCCCTAAAAACCGTGAAATGAATACGTAGGTCACTGAAAGGGCCTATTCAGTAACGCAAAATGGTTAGGCTACCTCTAGATTGAAAACATCTAATTTTCAAAGATCCAAACATTGAAAGGCATAGCTTTAAAAAGTTTTTTCCCCTAAGATTTGCCTCATCTATGCTCACATTCCCGCGAAACAAGAGAATCAAATGTACATTTTAACGGCATGAGTTACCTTTTCAGGCTCGGTGTGTCTGGTCATTTTAAAGAACTTGCACGCTTTTCCCAGACCGACGCCGTATAGAGACGCGAGATAATCGCAGCCCGATAAAATACACATATAGCGAAACTTATCGAATGTGAAAAACGTCAATTTCGTCACTTCGTTCAAACGTTCCTTCTCGATCAATGTACCATTACCGTTTATATCTAGTTTGAAGAGCACCTACAAGAAAATGTTCAAATTCTCTAATTATAAGGTGGAAAAGGGTTCATTATTACAAGTTCTTGCGTTGACAGAGTGATGGAAACGGACTATATCTATTTCAAACAAACAGCCAAGTAATCCATCTAATGTCTATTTCAACTTTGCTTGAGAGGACGTCGGGCGGCCTAGCTAAGTCAGCTTTGTAGTACATAGGCCTACCTGATATAGGTCTTAAAAGGACCAGCACAGATAGGCTACCGAAATAAAACAATGATTCCTAATCCATGTATCGAAGGTCCTATTATCAGGTATGTACTACCAAAACTGACTGAGCCACCTGATGTCCTCTCAAGCAAAGTTGAAATGACATTAGAACCACAGCATACAATTTTCTAGCCATAGATTACCTTATTACAGCCAAACAACAGCAAATCGGAATCCTCAGTTATAATCAGATCAATGAAACCAATCTTATTCAGATACGCAAGTTGGGCGTCAGCTTCGTACGGTGCAACAATACAATCAACACCCAGGTCTCTTAATGCCTAGAATAACCAAAAGAAAGAACGTCAGGTTAAATAAAATCTCATGTTTCGATGGCAAAATTGTAAATTCTATTTTGATCGTTCTTTCGAGTGAACCCGATTCCAACAAAAACACAATACCTGCATCGTTTCCAAAGCCATTTCAGGAGTAACATCGATACACTTAGTGAAACAGTCTCGAGCCTCAGCTCTTTTTCCTTCCCGCAAGTATTGAGCAGCTTTCTTTTTATACTGAGACCGACGCCTATAGGATTTTCAAAGAGCAATTATCATGAAACATCGATTTGCACCAGTTCACAGTTTTACCAAAGAACATGCTTATATAATGCCCATTAGGCAAGTATTTATTTCATAAACAAATGCATTGATTGCAAGGTTTCAGAGTGTTAAGATTGAATTTTGTAGACTCTAACTATGTGATAGGCCTTAGGCCTAACTTGGGATTTCTAGGACTCAGAAATAAAGAAAAATGCCCAACTCATTCTCAGATGCTAATCAGTGTGCACACACTATTGGGGAGGGGTAAACGATTGGCCATTCCCTCCCATGTACATAAAGCTTGAAATAGCATACATCAAGGATGGGGTTGACTACCTTGCAGGTGGGTATTTACAAGTTTTATTTCAAAACTGGTTTCTGGGGTAGACATTGATTGTGTATACTTACTCGCGACGCGTTTTTTCTACACCAGCTTTGGAAGGGAGATGACAACCGTCAAATACCATGACAGGTTTTACACCGGCCGCCAGTAACACGTTTACAAATTTAACCACATAAAACACGTATCTGATTGAGTAAAAGTGAGATCATATACTCGTGCGATGTTCGTAACAACAGTCAGGTTGAATGTATTCTTGAGAAATTTTAAATTCTATTCGATGAATCCGATTAAATTGCATGCGATATAAAATAAAAAAATTAAGATTTTGAAACAATTATCTATATATCAAAATCAGGAAGCGATGCCGAAAACAAAGTTTTGACTGGAACCACCCACCCACTCCTAGTCCAAGAGAGCCTACTAATAACTGGTTTTTTACTTACTGATCAGTTGGTTCTCCTCGCCCAAGTTTATCAGCACAGGCGAATGCACCTTTATGAAGCCAGCAGTATGTGTCGACACCGACGGTGCAACCTTTAAAATCGGAGATATTCGAGCCTTGAGATGCATTCTTGAGGAACGGTAATAAACCAGTAATACCCATAATCAGCTCGCAAATTAAACTGAAAATTGATGAGAATTTTTATTCATTGCATAACAAAACACCTTGGCTTGCCTTGTCATATTGATGGACAATGCTGCAGTCATTAATTTAATTAGGCATAGGCTGTCAAAACTGAGGAGTGACGACAGTTGACACTCGATCTGACTGGACACTCTTCTGCTAGAGTAGTAGGCAGGATTATGCGGGCCTCACTCGATTATTAGGCCTACCTCCCGGACCTGTCCTCCTGTCCTGGTACTTTTAATTTAGTCCACCCCTCCTAACTAAAAAGTTATCAGTATAATAAAGGACGTAAATTGAAATACAATACGATGAATGAAACATGATCAATTAAGAAGTAGCTTTCAAGATACTAACAAAAGTACAACTGATTAAATTCTAAAGCCAGTTACAGATGTCTTGGCCAGCGTAGAAGATGATTACCAGCAGCGTAAGGCATCGACCCTTCACGTTTCCCGCAATTGTGAGAGGGGCAGCACTTGACGGTAAACTCGGGGTTCATACACTAAAAAGCGGACTACAACAAGAGTATCCTCGCTTGCCAGGGTTTGATTGGCTCTCACCAAGAAGAGGCAATCAAACCCTGGCAAGCGAGGATGTATGATGCGGCGGGTCTCGCACCGGGCGAATTCAGAATGTTTTTTTTTTATACAGGCTACTGTCCAGTTTTTGGATGGTCATTCCATTTTCCTGAATTTTCATTTAGTTTCACCTAACGTTAGAGCCACCAAGAAAGAGGGACCGCTGACTGCATCCAGATTATGAGTGCCGGCCATAAGAAAAAGAAGGCATACAACGGTTGTTGATAATGTCACAAATGTAATGAGTCAAATTCATGAAAAATCGAATTAGAATTGCCATCAGATATGCGTTTGGCCAACAAGCGGCATTGATTCAAATTTCAAATCATATAGGGCGTTTTAATTAAGTAAAATTTGTATTTAGTTAAAATTCTCATTATCTCCGGGAGAAGTAAGACCGGATGGAACTCTGGAGGAGAAGACCGTCCTTCGGGAGATTTTATTTTCGCCAAACATGGTTAATGCCATCAATCCTTTAGAATTGCAGAATGATTAATTGTTTTTCTTGCGTGCATCGCAATCTTCAACCGTTAAACCCGTACGTTTGGGCTGCTGCTGATTCGGTTTCTCGTAATCGAGTTTCATGAAATATGAGCTGGGATGCAGTAGAATGCGCTCCATCGGGGGCTGTTGCTTCTTTCCGATTGCCTCTTCTAATATCGACATCGTTGGATAGGCTGAGGGTGAAAGGTGTACTGGGGTCGATGCTTCGTGACTTTCCAAGGGTCGGAGAACTCTGTCCAGACAAGTACCATCCGAATATCTCCTCTCCTTATGGACATCCGACAATATTCGTCTAACATCCACATGCTCTTTTAGTGTCGGGATGGTTGCAGGTAGAATCACTTCATCAAGGATCTCGTCAGCCGACCCAGCGGCGAGAGTCATCCGACGGTGCTTTTTGTAGACTTCCGCATCTACCAACCATTTCGGCTTAGGTTCGCTTCGTGGAGGTTTTGGCTTGTCCTCGAAATCACCGTGTTGGAAAGCGGATAGGGATAGTTCCAGTGGGATGAGTGTTCTCTTATAAAGATAAACGCTAATACGGTGGTGAAGATAGGATATCATAGCGAATATCCAAAGACATAATGGAAATATGGAAAGAAACGCTATGAAGTAGATTATACCAATCAGCAACATTTCAGGCTCCTCTCGTCGTATCACAGGACATTTCGCCTGAAAGGAATAAATGTAGTTCTTACAAATTATTGTTCGCTTTAGAGCGTGAGAATAAGGAACATTCACAAATGGAACATTTACAAAATCAATGGACAGGTTATACATGCCTTTATGATGGATTCATCTGATTGGTCGGCACAGTTATCGTTACCATCGCATAAAAACTCCTTTCCAATACATCTAAACCATGTCAAATAGGTTTTGAAAATTTAGAAATGCTCATAAATAGATTCTACGTAGGCCTAGCAAATTTGGAGTTGGTTAACTACCGGTACTGAATTCGTTTGGTTATACGACAGTACCTGTTTGTATCACACTGGAATTCGTCTTTAGTGCAATTTCCCTCGTGGAATCTTGTAAGTAAAGCCACAAAGCCGAGGCTCTCTCCGTCTCCGTTGGTGATGAATATAAAGTTTACAACGTTTGTCTGCGAAACGTAATTGATCAGGGAATCTGTGGCGAAATGAATGCTGATCTCAGATAAATGTTTTCTCTCTTTACGTAAATACAGAAAATATATAGCTATCAACCTATAGGCCTAATCTATTCCCGCAAAAAGTAAATTAGATTTAAGTTATGAATTCATGAACCTTCGATGAATTTTAAGTAAAGAAGAAAGAAAAAGAAAAGAAGAAGCCTTATAGATTTTACATACGATTGTGATGGCAAATGACACTCGTTGTATTTTTGTCAACGATGAAAAACTGGTCGTTTGAACATTCCTGCGATTCATTGTCCATGTAGATTTCATAAACCAAGAACTTTAAAAGCATTCGATAACCTAAATAACGAGCACCAAGTTTCGTTTATTCTATCATAAAGGATTCAAAGGATGAAAAAAAGGAAAAATATAGCCTTGAGCTCGTCACCAGAGATTATTGCAATTACCTGGTTCGAAAGCTACTGTGATGTTGCAGAATGTGTTAGGGCGATACTTCCACAGTCTTGCTTGAGCATAGAAATGAGAATAAAAAAGTGAACTTTTATGTTCACTGTATGTTTTATCACAGTTACCAAAAATCGAATTTTCGAGTGTGAGAACTTTCAAATTCGGTGGACCAATCGTTGCCTCCGCAAAACCGCTAAGCGATAAACACGAAAGTAAAGGAAGAAACAGCAACATTCTAGCGGTTTGACAAAAATCCGTTATAATCATCACTACGAAAAATATACAACAATGGTTTGTCATAGAAACAGTGTGTTAATTTCCCGATCCCGGAGATCAATTTGATCTAACTGGTAATCCTTTTCCACGCATGTAGGCCATGGGTAGCATTTTGTATCAATCAAAGCCAATCATCTTACATGGAAAAAAGACCGCTCCCTATATTGACCCTCAACGATGGGTTTAATATTGAATAGAAACGAGACGGCCGATTATTTTTCACAAATCGTTTTCAAATATTTGCTAGAAATTCGAAGCTGAAGTACTTTGTGATATTTACCCATAGTAAACTAAAGTCTGGCTTATCAACGAAAAGACACACTTTCAATATTAGATAACCAAACACGGATATCAGTGTTTCCAAGGGATTTGTTTATAGACGCTCCATATCGAAATGCTAAATGCTTTTGATTATTGAAATTCTAATGCTTATAACGGGATTTGTAGATATTTTCTTGATTCTGGGATATAAAACGCGACGAAAATGTCAATTGAGGAAAATAGGTGATGATAATGTTCATTGAGATTTTGAATAATAGTGTATTCTGGGTTCAATCTTACTCAAATCACTTAGATTCATGTATATGTGTCTACAGTAACTCCATGCTTAAATGAAAAAATAGGTATAAAACAATCTGAATATAGGCCTGTGTATAATGTGTATATTCAAATATTTCTTACTCAGTCCACTAACGGTTAAAGAACAAGAGCAACGTCGATTATTACCGGCAAAAAGGCAACAGCAAATCAAGAAGTTCTTTCGTACGAGGTCACATTCTCTACGGAGTCTTACAAACGAATCCGTCCCCGAAGATGGTCGTTTCTCGACAGAAACAACGCCACCAACCCCTTCATCAGTACTCGATATCACTTTACCTCGATCAGAACTATCCGTTCGATACTCGCTTCACCCCAGTCCAGAAGGCTCAGATTCAGAATATGACACCGACATGGAAAACGAAGGTAAGATCCGTTGTCCTATCATGTGCTTTGGTTAATAGGCAAGCAGATTTTAAATCATTCGGTTAAAATCAAGTGGTCATTATTTTTGATTTCTTATCCAGTCGAAAAGGAAATATACGACCCAACAGGCTGTTCCGTGTACATTTCCGCCTGTGAGAGAAATAACATTGTACCCATTCGTCACGTCCTGAACAATCTAACAAAGTCGACAATCAAGATGATCAACATTGGCTTAGGACCTATTGATGTTTTAGCATTGAGCATGCCTCTATTGGTGAGTCCATGGGTCAATTGTAAAAATATATATGTCACTTCGATTGATCTGTGTGGTTGTATTTTTTGTAGACGAATATGACAGTCACCGAACTCGATTTATCAGAAAATCGAATAGAATCGGATGGTCTGTTCTATCTGACCGAAATGTTGAAAGAGAACGTGTGCATTACTGATTTGGTGAATATAGAATCTTCTCAACTCTATCAGATATCACAAAAACCTACGAAATTAAACGAATCTGGTCGTATTATGAAGAATTTTTCACTCAGTGATACAAATCCCGTTCCATTGCTGTTGCAGAATTATATGAGGCCATAATATTATTGATTCTCAGCTAATTTCTCATCAAACTTATGACTTTCAGAGACTAGCTAACAATAATCTTGCATCTGATGGGGCTGTTTTGATCGGGGAGATTATCGCAATAAACACTACAATAAGAAATCTAGACATATCCGGTAAGGTGATCAGAGCTTTTGTGGTAGTCTAACCGATTGGAAAGCCCCAATTCACTTGGGTTAACGGGAATATTCTTTAATTCAGGTAACAAGTTTACGGACTCGGATGTGATTCATATAGCTGGTCCATTGAAGGTATAATTTAAATCTGGCATGGGATGTGATTACTCCGTTGATAACTAAACACTTCCAACTAATCTCATCTCATAAATTCGAGGTTTTTCGTTTTCTTTTAGAAATCACGATTGAGGTCACTGAACATAAGTTATAATGAATTTAGAGAAGAAGGCGGAAAAGTGTTAGCTCCGGTAATAGGTAAAGGAAATCAAAATGGCTCATACATACTTGGAATTTGGCTTTCAAAAGGTTCATCTCATTCAATATCTAAGATCGGTACGGTCTGGCAGAGGTCATGTTAAATATGGCTTGGGAATACCTCTCTCACTGATCCAGTCTTTTGTAGTTCCTCTAATCCATGATTGCTTTCCACTGTTATCCGATACCCCGCCCCCATCAATTGAAATATTTTCCAAAGAGTTATTCAAATAGAAATATTTTTCTGGAATTGTCATGCAACAAGACAATGCTATAAAACGTTTTTAGCTGAAAATGATATGTTGGAAGAACTTGACCTCAGCTGGAACCACTTCCGTCTAAAAGGCGCAGTTGCCATCGCGAAAGGGATCAAGGCAAGCATAAAATACTTCGAGCTTGATCATTTCATAACTGACCAACCTCGCTTTCTGATCCCTATCCGTATAATTAAAAGGAGAACGTTGGAATTCACCGCTTGGATTTATCTTGGAATGGATTTAGTAATAACGGCGCACTGGCGATCA